>NC_086157.1:3970000-4270000 GCF_035149785.1 Candoia aspera
AGATCCAAAGAGTTACATGGCATTGTACTTGACACCTTTTTCAACAGCCAAAGCTGTTGACACATTTTGACACCTTTTTCAACAGCCAAAACTTAGACAGGAGTGGATCAGATAATGTGAGCAGTGACCAGAGATCCTTAGCAGCTCTGCTAACTGATAATGATGTCTGCAGGGAGAGATCAGCTGGCTAAGGCTATACCTCTGTCACACCTGGGCAATTCTGTTCAGGAAGTACAGCTGGTTCACTGCCACACACTGTTACCATCTGCTGCACTCTTTCAGACTGCAATATTAACCTCCTGGACACTTCTGCTTCCTGTAGACAAAATATAGATCTCTTTCTCATGTCAGCCATAAGCACAGCCTTTTCCTTATGGGGGTTTTGTCTGCAGAATTAGAGTTGCTTAGTGCATCATAGGAGTGTACTTAACTGCTGCAGGATAGGATAAACGTGAGGCTTTGTCAGGGATGCCAAGATTATGGGGAGAATGGGAATCCAATGAGAATGTTACTTCTGGAGTTCTCACACTGTTATCTTGTCACTGGGAATTTACCTTTGCATTGACTGATAAATGGGAAGGACACTTCCTCCTTCTTTCTTCTCCTTCAGCCATTAGTTTAATTTCCTCTTTTCATTTGCTGCAACAGTTCTACAGTGTGGGACATTTGGCATGACAATGCTTAAGAATGTTAGGTTGCAATTCTCTGAGTTTTTTTTTTTTTTTTTTTCACTTGTGGACATGTCATTGCCTTCCTTGACATCTTCAGTGCTGTTAGAGTTCAGCATTGGTTAATGTATGGTTGCCTACCTTATCAGGCTTATGAGATTAGGAGGGCTGCTCTGCTGGGTGTTGCCGCATTCTGTAGGACTGACATGTCATTATCTGGTTCTTGTTATGCTCCTTGTTACTCTCTCCATACAACCTATTATCTACCATCACAATGCTTGAATCGCTTTCCTCCCAGAGGAAAGTGACGTTGTGATCCCCATTTTTAATGAATATTTAGAAAAGAT
The DNA here is from genome assembly GCF_035149785.1 of Candoia aspera. NCBI lineage: Eukaryota > Metazoa > Chordata > Lepidosauria > Squamata > Candoiidae > Candoia > Candoia aspera. The sequence goes on from NC_086157.1 coordinate 3,971,016, forward strand.
ACACCTCTATCTGTACAGGATGATATATTTTCTAATGAAAAAAAATATATGAAAGAGTGCCCATTGCTTGAACAGTTGGAATCCAAACATGCCCTTGATCAGTAGTAAAGGCTTAGAATCAGATGCCTGTTACAAGAATGGTTCCATCCAATGGAAGTCTAGGAAATAATGTCTCTTAATTTGTACGTTTTGTCATCTAGCTAAGAATACACAAAGCTGATTTCAAAATATCTATGGTCCAAAGCTAGACCGGGACAAAATCATGTGACTTTGGTATCTCAGACTGTGAGTTTAAAATGTGGCAGTGGGATGGGATGACCACAGATGAAGTTCACCTTGTTCTGTGTTCATAGTAAAAAACCTAATTTATAGTAGTATTAATACTGACATCTGTGATGCATCTATTAGCTAGGTTTAATAAATCAAAAATTCAGGCCAATCAACAGCAATTTTGCAAATGATTGTGACTCTCAAATGGCTAAATTGCCACAATGAATATTAATGATAATTTAAAATTATATTGGCGTGCCTATTGCTTCAGCCTAAGCTGTATCAGCATTCAGTTTTCAATCCTTGAATGCGGGGAAAATTTATAAGCACATATTTGGGTTCACATTGAGTCAAACACTGCTGAAAATCACAAAAGACCCATCAGTCTCCTAAGATTGTATACAGTGAGCTCCTTCATTGCTTTTGTACTGAAGTGAAATTTTAATTCAATTATGAATCATTAATTTGGAAATTAGGTGTGATTTGTTCAAGACACAGAGCCCAATCCAACCAAGAATGGTTTGGATGTATTTATTTATTTATTTGTTTATTACTCATATTTAGCCACCGCCCATCTCCCCCAGAAGAGGGACTCTGGGCGGTTTACAATAAAATCCCACATAAAACATAAACATTAAAATCACATAAAACAATTCTAATAAAACACAATAGATAAATAAAATTCAAGAGAAATGTAAAATCCAGGCTGGTGGGAGGGACTCTAGACTCTAGTATTGCTTGAGCTCCCTTTTCAGTAGATTCACTGTATGTCAGCAGATGAAAGTTCAATAGATGGACTGAAAATATACAGTAAGCTTCCAATATTCTCATTTGAATGTCCTTTGTGTGCCACCTATGTTACTAATAGGCATTAGTTTTATATACACACTATCTGCCTATATCCCAGTGTGCTGATGTGAACAGAGAAACCAAGCTGTGGTTTCATTTTGGGGGACTTATCCATGAAAAAAGGTGGTATGTCCATTTGAAAGACTGAAGGTAATATCTGAAACTGTATGTGTATCTTATTGCTTGGAAAGGCACCTGGCTATCTGCAAAATTTAGCAAGGCTATTACTTTGGCTTGGTGAACGACAGCTACAGTGTGAACGTATTTATTTCCAATATTTCTGTCTAACGCATGGGCTTTTTTCTTCCCTTGCCTCTTTGGCTTATCGCAAGCATGAAGGGTTAAACCACAGATATGTAGGTTTTGGTAAAGTATATAAACAAGACAATTGGGACACCAAAGATTCAATGTGCATCAAAGGAAGTATTTCTCTACACCCCAACATTAAAGCCCCCCTTTAATCTAAGAATCAAAATTAGGCAATAACACCTGCTGGTTCACTACTCCCAAAGTGGCTGAGCTGAGCAATAGAAAGAGGCCAGTAGACACAATGGTTGCATGAAAGGAGGTGGTGGTGGTGGTAGCAGTATCTTTTGCACTTTCTACAGCTGCATGACCAGGATTTTGGAGGCAAAAGGGATCATCTGTGATCTGAGGAGTTGGTAGAGGTGTCTTCCACAGAAGATACCACATGCCAAGTCTGCCAGTGGCAGCCGTTAGAGGAAACCTGTATGAGGAGAAAAGAGAAAAGGGAGGAGAAGGTGTTGGCCAGCACAGCAGCAGCACTCCAAGCTGTGACAAGACCTGCCACTTCCTCCATGTCAAATGATACTGCTGTAATGGGTGCCTACCCCAAACACTCAGACTCACAAGAGGTTACTTAAATGAAATCTGATTTATTAGGGAAATTATGGCAGATACAGACAAAGCTGAGAATGACTAAAAGTGCACCAAATACAAACTAAAAACCCTCGGCTCCAAACGTAATCCCTCCCCCCTACCAGCCATAGCAACCACCCCCCTCCCAGGTGCTGGTAACCGTTTTCCACACATCCTGGGAAAGCAACCTTGAACACATGAGATAACCCAAACACATTCCAACCCAGCAGCCAACAGATAAGAACTCCCCGGAAAGGAATCTTCCTCCCTCCCGAGATGAAACACGTATCAGGCAAATGGCATGCGGAACGTTACGATGTGCCAAGCACATTGAAACGGTGAACATGACAACTGCTCAGAAGTACCTGGAAAGCTGATAACTGTGTGCTGGACCTAGATGTAGTCCGTCCGTAGTGGGTAGAATTTTTAGGAAACAAATTAACAGCTGGTTCTCATGAACTATATATCAAACTTGTTAGATAACACCACTGTTTTAATTCCAAGCCATGGCAGTTGTTATTAAGCACTTCTTTTTTTCCAAGTGTGCCCTATTTTATCTGGTGGACTGTGACACGTTTCTTTTTTTTCTTATGCTAGATTAAGTGGACGTTGCTTGCGGGCTGTTAATTCTTAGTTAACTGAAAAAGTGGTCTCTGTTGAAAATGCTGCTGTTATTTCCACCATGATTCTCTCGGTGAAGAAAAAGAATCCCATGGCTTTGCAAGAGACCCAATCTAGTATGAGCTACTTCCAAAATAATCTGGTAGGACTTGATTCCCTGGATCCAGAGTGGTATTTCACAAAAAACAAATTGCTGTTCTGATAATTAAGCCAGGGGATGGGGACCAGCTGGGTGTAACTTATTTTATCAGAAGAGTGAGATGAAATTTGTAGGGAAGTTAAAGCTTTATAAGGGAATGGAATAGACATATTTCAAAGAAATTGGTTGCAAGAGTTTTTAACTTCTATAAAATCATGTACAGTATGAGTGCGTTTCAAAAAATGCCTTTAATGTAGTGGTTTAGAAACTAAATATAATGAAATTTAGCTCAGTAGTAATTCTACAAGTGGTAATACAATAAGGATTCATTCAAGGTGAGTTTAATTCCTCACAACAGAAGGGACTTACCACTGCTTTGTGTTGGGATGGTGTCTGACTTCCTGGTCTGGTGAAGAGATTGTTGATTCCTTGGGAATCTCCTATAGAAGTACTTGCCAGGCCTGATCTTGTTTAGCTTCCATGTACAGGTAGGGTCAGCAGCATTTGCCAGTTGGTGAGGTTATTGGGGAATACCCATGTCAAATTTCAGGAAGATAATTTCTTACTGAATATGGTGGGGATTGTCAAAGGTCCTTCAGAAGTCTGGTCTTTCCCATGAAATAAATAATCGTGTCAAGTCCGCTAGCTAAAAAGTATGATTAGACTCATCAATTGTTGCCTTATCTCAAGGGCGACCTGTCAGTAAGTAAAATCGCTGTGTCCTCTCCACCCTGGCTTTTTATATAATAGTGAAGAGATTTCTGATCCAATGCTGACCTTTGCTAGTTGATGGAGTTCTGGAAAAAATAGATAGTCATCACCACTGAGGAAGGGTGAGAATACAGAAGAGGTTTCATGTAGTCTAAGTCATAGAAATGAATTCCTGTTTCAAATTGTCATGATCCATTTTGGGAGGAAAAGTGGAAATCCAATCCACTGCTCTACTTTGAGGAATGAAAAAAAACAAAACAAAACAAAACAAAACCCTAGCTGGAGATTAAGAAATGAACTTGCAGCTAGTTAGAGTGATGATCCATCTATTTGGTGATATCTAAAAGAAGAAGGAATAGAATCCCAGCCCATAAGGCCACAGAAAAGCTCAAGGGAAATAAATAGACACATATTCAAGAATGAAGCATGTGATGTAAAGATGGTCTGTTTTCTTAATGGTTGAATCTTTAAAAAAAAAAATCAAAACATAGCATTCTGGATGATATATGATGAAGATTATAGTGTCGGAACACAACCTGATTTACTCTGTTACTAAATCTTGTTTTACGGTATTTTTCCCTACCCTGAAACAAACTTTTATTCTATTTTTGAGAATGTGGTAACTTTAAGGCTATTTTAAATAAAGAAAATAAGGTATGTGTGTGTGTGAGGGGGGGGGTGTCACATTCACACACACACTTCCATAAAGAGCTCTTTTGACCTTATTAATGAGTTCTAATTGTTCTTGTAAGTATTTCCATTATATTGCTAAACTGAATGCTTCTGGTCTAGTGGCTGATTTTTATGCTGCAATTGCCCATCAGTTGTGCTGATGGTGGTTTCATTAAAAAAAACAATTAACTTTGTATCACTATAATTATGAATTAATTAAGTCCTAACCACTTTCTCTAAAACAACATAAAACAGAAATGGGAATTTCATCTGTATACAAAAATGGTGTCTCTGTGTGTGAAAGACGCACCAATTATTTGTCAATTGCTTAAATGTTTATATGAAAGAGGTAGCCATTAAAAAAAATGTTATTTTCACACACAAACACACACACACTGTGTACAGAGATATACACAGAGAATGTCACAATGATAGCATTATTTTATTTGTTTTATGTTGTAAACTGCCCAGAGTCCCTCCATTCGGAGTAGATGGGCGGTGACAAATTTGATAGATAAATAAATAAGTAAAATATAATTTCTGCTTTGCTAAAACATGAATATTTTCCATCTTATCAGATCATATCTCTGCCTGGATGGAGTCTTCATTAAAAAAAAAAAAAAAAGGGATGGAGAGAAAATGGTAGATTCTATGGGACTTGATTTCCCTGTTCTCCAGTTTAAACCAGTAGGGTTCTACAGTTCAGTAGATAAGCTAAGGGCTTCTGCAGATGATTTGGTGTCAGTTATGGAAGATCCTTTAAAGGGGATTGAAATATTAATGGACAAATTAACAGAATTTGGTGCACACATCATCAGGTTTCAAGATTAATAAACAGAAGATGATGTTAACAAAATAATAATAAAAATAAAAATAGAAGATCAAACAGAATTGGTGAATAAGTTTTAAGATTGAGAAGAAGGTAAATATCTGGGTATCACTATAACAAATATGAACTGTATGCTATTTCAAAATAACTGTGTTAAGACATGGGATAAAGTTTAAAAAGACATGTTAAGATGAGATAAATTACAATTGTTATTGCTGGAGAGAATTTCTGTGATAAAAATGAATGTCTTGCCTAGAATAACGTTTTTGTTTCAGACAATACCGTTTTTGACAATTGATGCACCATTTAAACAGTGGCAGAAGGCTATATCTAAATGTGTGTGGCAGGGGAAAAAAAACACAAGTTTAATATAAGGTGTTACAAGATGCAAAGGAAAGAGGAGGATTGGGTTTACCTGATTTGAAATTGTATTTTGCATCTTGCTGTTTGGTTTGGATGGAAGAGTGGGTGCTGCTGAGAAATAGAAGGCTTTCGGAGCTAGAAGGACATGACCTGAGATTTGGGTGGCATGGATATTTGTGGTATGGCAAAGTGAAGGTTAATGTGAATTTCAAATATCATTATGTTAGATGTGCCATACTGAGACTATGGAACAGATACAGACCAAGGTTCTGTCTGAAAACACCTCTGGGAATCTCAGCACAAGAAGCATTTTATACACAATAAATAATAGGCAAAAGCAAGTGGTTAACCTAGTGGGAGATACTATAATTTTGTCAAGGGGAATACAAACAAAATCAAGAGAAGAATGTGTGGCAGAGGGATATAGTTGTCAATGGTTTTCTTATTTATACTTACTAGAAAGATTTAAAGTAGACACAATAATTTGTGTTTTTGAACATTGTAAGACTGAGTTTGAAATAGGATTGTGTACATTAGCTGCTTTGGGATCAAGGCCAAAATCTGAAATCTCCTAATGGTGCTGGGTGGCAAGACAAGGAAAAGGGAGTGAGGTAGGGCTGGCTGGCAGGTGCCAATGGAGGGAGGAGGCCCTTGGGGACTCACCAGGATGGGGATCAGGGGTGCAGTTTTCCTTGTGGTCTGAGGCTCCCTTTGTTCCCCCTCCCCCAGGAAAGTGGCAGGCAGTTCTGCAGGAGGAAAATGAGTGATTTCCAATGCTCTCTGCCAGCTTCCCACAAGCAAAGTCAATGGGGAAGCCAGCAGGAAGTTGGAAGTCCCACCCACTCCAACTCCCACTGCTTTTTTGCCCTCCCATGCTCACTGTCTTTCTCTGTTTAGGTAAGGAAATATCTCTGGAAGGATGACCCAACTGGTCACAGGTTGTCCAGTAGATTATAGAAAGAAGATATTTATGCTGTAACCATAGAGTAAGAGATAAATTTATAATTGTACTTATAACTGCTATAAAGAAGATCAGAAGCCACTTTCTTTTCTATTTTTCTTTTACTTTTTTCCCTTTCTTGAACTTGTAGCTTTCTGTTTGATTTCTTTCTTTTTCTTTTTTGTTTCCTACCTTATATTAGTTTGTATTAGTTTTTACTGTAGCTTTCTTTTTAAAAACCTTTAATAAAAATTATATGAAATGGAATATGTCGAAGAAGGCATTCAAGAACTTGAACATAGTTTGAGTGAGAGATTAATTCAGTTCATATGTTAATGTAAATCTACTCAACTTTCTTCCCCTCAGTCTATATGCAATCTCTTAGCAGCACTGTTTTGTGCTGATATGTGCACCTCTCTGATTTTCACTCTATAGTTTTCCAACTAAGACATGCCTATGTAGTTTAGTATTGTAGTCAAGACAAGTATGTTGCTGTGTTCTATGAAGCTGCAAGGGGTCAAGCTGGACTTGAAGGAAACTTTATCTTTTCATATCAGGAATGTCCAAATAGATGAACAGCACATAGCAGAATCAGATATAGATGGGGAAAAACAAAATATCCAGGATAAAATCGGAATTTAAAAAATGCTGGAATTGGCAAATTCTATAATGTCAGCAAGAAAACTGTCCACATAGCTACCTTGAATTCCACCTTATTGATCAGGGCATACAAAAACACATTATGTTAGGGAAAACTACTTATAATACAATTTACTTCTGGGATAAAATGAATGCAATGCATTGCTTTAGGGAGAAGTGTGTAGAAAATGTGTGTATTAGTAGAAACGCATCTACATTTTTCTTGGGAGGGAGATAGATTAGAGATAGAGATAGAGATAGAGATAGATTGTTTTAGAAAGGGGTCAGAATAAAGTTAACATTGGACAAATTAAAACTTGCATAGGAAATGGTAATCAATACCTATCTCAAAGATTATAAGAATTTATAATAATTGACAGTACTTGCTAATATAATGCCCAACCTACTTAATCATCTCTGTTCTGCCTTTCCTATATCAAGACAACCAAAAAGTATACATTAAAATTATATATAAAATATAAAAAGTATATAATTGAGTATCATTACGGATTACGAAAAACAAGTATATAATAAAAGCTATTGTCCTTAAAATCAACGATCAAGTTTATTACAGCTAAATGAAATTTGGAGATGAGGAGAAGACCATTTTCAAAGCTTACATCTTTAGCGGGCTCTAGATGTTGTGCCACGGGCAGCTGCAGGAAGGGTAATTGTGCACAAAACTTAGCATTCAAGGGGTGTGATTATCTCAGATTCCAGAACAAACTGATTTGACTGCTTGGAGGATGGACTGATAGTTTTCCAGAAGACTACCTTCCAGAGCGACATTCCAGATATAGTTTGTCTCCAAAATGGTGGTGCACATTGCTAGAGTGTGCTGTTGGTGTTGGAATGCCACCATCCCATGAAAGGAAGATTCTGGGAATACTACCTAGGGACCTCTAGATAATGTTATTCATGAATGTCATTATATTCATGAATGCCACAAAATCTCCCTTTAATATTGCTGAAGGGATAAAAGAGGCTGTTCTAGGAGATCTGGAACAAAGGCTGTACAGATATTTTTTTCTTCCAGGAGGAGTGATAATTGATAAAGAACTGTGGGTTAAAGCACTAGTATAGCAATGTCTCCCTTGGGGTTGAGCAGCAAGACAAGAATGCTCTGGTTAAGATGCTCTTTCTCAGATAATGCTGGCTGAGTTAATAGTTACTTTATTGCTTGAATAGGGCCAATATGTTTATTTACCTCTCTCTCTTACACACACACACAAACACACACACACACATGTAACTCCTAGGGCTGTACCATTTAGCTACAAATGTCTATATTCCACCCACCCGGAAAAAAATATCTAAACCCCCTGCTCTACCAGTAGAAGGAAGATTATATTGACGGGGATGGTAATCACCAATAAAAAGGAAAATGTATTGCTCCAAACAAGACAAAAGCTGATGCATATTTGTTTAAATAATCTATTTGTTGGGTGTAGATGCAAATTTAGAAGCTCACTATTTCTCAACATTGCTTGGCCAGCAGTCCATGAACCCCTTCAAGGTTCCTCTGTCCCTTCTTACAATTCTTTACATATAAGTTGGATTTGAATGCTGTAGAACCCTTCAGATGGAGAAGCAATATACAACAGATTGGCATCCTTTTAAACCTGCAACCCGTATTCTATTTTACAATTTCTGAACAAATGTTTTGATTGCCCTGAACATCCCAGGTATATTTAAAGCCTTTTGTGAAGGTTTGATCTTTAAAAGATGGGATGCAAAAATAAACCCATGGCTGATAATTTAAATAGTTTGCTCTGTGATGATGCAATTTGCCTGGCAAGTTCAGTGAAGAAGAAGCATAGCCACAATAAACAAGCCACAATAATAATTAAAAAAAAAACAAAAAAAAACACCTTAACCTTGCAAGGTGTGAATCACTGGGCAGCCACCAGATGCTCTTGGAAAAACCAGAAAATCTCTGGAAAATCCAGTTTTCTGGATCATCCAAGTGGAGGTCCAGATATTAAAGCATCTGGGGTTACCTAACCTGAAGACACACATCAGACATGTATGTGGTATGTGTGGCCTTCAATGAATCTTTCAATGGCAGTCTTGGAACACAGCATTTTGCCTTTTTCTTCTTCTTCTTCTTTTTTTAAATAGTACCTTTCTCATGTGCTAATGTTCTTGAATTAGACAGTGTATTCATATTTCAAGCAACACTTTTCTTTTGTTTGCTGCAGATTCCATTAGGAACATGGGAGTTCATAGATGGATGAACTCTGTCGGTCACAGCAAAATGACACTCTGTTGATGGTCAACCGTCCAGTTGATACTTTGTCTAACAGAAGAAACAAGTCCATTAGAGGCTAACAGCAGTTTCCAATTAATGGTTTATGCACATTTAAATGCCTGAAGGCTTAGCTTCATACGATTCCTTAACAGAAAGCTGACATCTTATTCCCCGACATACTGAAAACTGATGTTGGTTCCTATTAAAGTCTGATGAATGGGCAGAATAATATTTGAAACAAGTCTGTTTGAACTAACATGTAATTGCTCTCCTTTACAGACTTATTACTATGAAATCTGACGTGTTCCTTCTAAACAGAGTCAGAGACTGCTCTAGGAAGCACCTAACCTTTTTGCCACCATCTGCAAATTTAAATTCTCCTCTAAGTAAGCTTAATGAGAGAAGAAAGTTCTGACGTGGCCAGAGATCATATCAGATGAAGCCAGTTTAATTATTTCCACAAGATCAATCAACACCTTATTAGATAACTACAGGCATTCACTAGTTAATTTGGTAGAAAAGAACATATGAGGGCAAGCATTTATCTGGCTGGTCAATAGACAAATTAGTACCAGAAAGTCAAATGCTGATTTGAAAAATGTTGGTGAAGGGGGAAGCGTGTCTTAAAAGACATACTGTATAATGAACTAGAAAAATAAAATGTCAGCTAGTCAGTTTCTGGTTCAATCTCATCTTTCCTTTACAGAGCACAGGACAAGGAAGGACTGTTTCAGTCCTCAGTCTATAAAATCCTTAACAAGGTCCATGATCTGCAAAAAAAAAAAAAAAAAATAGTATGGAAACAAACATTTTCATAGATGATTAGCTAATGCTGTTGCTGGGACATAATCTGATACACAAGGTTTGTTCTGAGTTCAGCTCTATCTTAAGCTTTCCCTCTCTGTCAGAGAGAGAGAAAATAAATAGTCTGGTTGGATAATAACAATAACAACAACAACAACAACAATAATAATAATAATAATAATAATAATTTATTATTATTAATAATAAAAAATAATATTTTTTAAAAATATTTTCAGCTGTCTGCCCTCAAGTTCTAAAGTTCTGCTAAGATGATGTTTGATATCAGTTAACAGAGCTATACAATTGTATAGTTTGTGATGTTATTTTGTTCATCATGTCTCAAGTTTCCTAAAGTATCAGCTGAGGAGGAATATTTTGAAATTACTGTAATAATTTCTCCAGGTAAGGAAAATTGTGGACCCTTCTGATAAATATCAAATTCTATAGACATTTCTGTTCAAGAACCTGAGCTGAACTGTATCAGCAGCAGTACCACAAGCAGCATGCCATAACCTCAGATTTAAGGAAAAAACAGAGAGATTTCATCAATGACTATTACCCATCATATTATTAAAATATTCTAGAAGACCCTTAACCTGCTTTGACTTGCAAGGTGTGCAGAATATTTATGATAATAGATCCAGGAATCACTCTGGCATTTGGTAGAGGTGGACACTTTTGTACAGTTTCATTTCACTTCATTTTTAACCATAAATTCATTCCATCCTACTTCTGTATAAAATAGCATTAAATAACATCTGCAAAATGGTTAGATCTCTCCTAATATACTCTTCTGTTTATGTACTGTCTCCTAATACAGTGCATTTGTTCAAATGTTTTTTTTTTCCAACTTATACATTTTGGATGTATCATTTCAGTTGCAAATTAGATTACATAATTGCAAAAAAGAATACAGAAACATTGTATAGCAGTGTTCCCATTCACATATAGCTTTGTAAAATTCAGATTGGAATATTGTCATATTAAATGTGAGTTGCATGATTCCCCCCCCCCCTTCCATATCCTTTCAACCATCCATTTAGCTTGTCTTCATTCTAAAAAAAAGCTGGTTGTGTATCAATACAAAAATAAATAATAAACATATGTTATAATTGCTATTAACCAGTAGGAGGCACTGTGCAGTTGGTTTCATTTTTATTGAGACTCATCGGGCATAAGTAATCTCCATATGTTCAAATCCCTTTTCCAGATTTTGAATATCTCTATAATGCCTCCCCCCCCCAAAGGGGAAGCTGTTGGTACCTCTAGTATGAGGCCCAGCACTTAGGAAACATAAGTACTGTGGTGTAAGAGTGTATAAGGAGGGAGATTCATTGTAGCATCTAAATAATCAACTGTTGGTCCTTTGAAAAAAAAAATACTCTTCATTACGTTTCCCCCCCTAAGTTGATTCATCCGTTTAATTGAAAAGAATCTGATCCAGTGTGCTGTGTACAACCTTTACAATATAATATAGCCACATTTTGCTATAATTTTCTCCTTCCTCTTTGTCAGAGGATCATCCCAGAAGCAATAGTTAATAGCCTCTGGAATTCCTCCACTGCCATGGGTTATAAAAGTGGGAGGGGGCAGGGCTGATTGTTGCTTAGCAATGGAGACAAGGCGAGCAAAGACAGAAGAAATGTTGTGGCGAGTCCTTATCTGAAGTAAGACTTCTCAAGAACAGAGCCTGAGAAAAGAGCCATAAAACCAGAAAACACTGGAAACAAGGCTGGGCTGAACTGGAGGATCCAAACAGGGCTGAGGAAGCAAGGCTGGACTGGACTGGAGAATCCAAGCAAGGCTAAGGACTGGAAGCAAGGGTAGAAGCATTCCTGGATCACACTGAAGCGCAGCGGCAAGGTGAGGAGCTGAACGTGAGACTGTGCTCAGCAGGGACGGCAAGGAGAGACTTGACTGGAGCAGCTTGTGCAGAAGGTGATTCTGTGGAGGTAGAAGACACTGGTGCTGGTTCCACACTGGCACAGGTAAGGACTCTTCAGCAATGGCTGTGAGCTCAAAGGATCGCTTCTCTCTGACAGCTTGCTCTTCACACACCTGCCTTTTAAAGCAATCCTTTCCGTGCCTTTTCTCTCCAGCAGCCAATCGGGCTGCCTTCTGATTCACACACTTCTCTGCTCTCCTGTCTCGAGTGCTGATTGTAGAATTCAAATCCCCCTCTGGAGTTTGACCAATCTGTGTCTGCAAATTCTCCTACTCTGCTGACTCACCTCCTGGTTCTGCTTCTCTGAGCACCTCCTGACGAGTTTAGTTTTCCCCTTCTGACTCCAGATCAGTTTCATTTTCAGAGTCAGAAGTGGGCTGAAACATCACATTCGGGACTCTTATTTAATCTCCTGAACTTTTAAAGCAAAATCTTTACAAGGGTTCTAAAGTATGAAAATACTGATAAAGATGACACTCATTGGGAAAAGTATATATGGTAAATTTATTCTCAAGAAGAAATGAAAGGAATAAGAGCTCTTGACATAATTAAAATGAAATGAACTTCTTCTAGAATTTCTCCAGACACAACTACCTACTATTCTTTTCCAGAAATTGCATTAATAAGGTATACATACAGATAAGCATTTTTCAGAAGATAAATTACTGTTATGTCTGTGTAATAACCATTTGATTGCATACTTTATAGTTATTTTGACGGTCAACATGTAGAAAACTAGCTTGGAGAAATAAAGCAGATTGAACTGAGATAAGGCAGGTGATGGAAAGTGCTGGAAGAACTTTAAATGAAAATGGAGCTGGATGGATTTGGAAATGAGACAATTAAGCTAGGGACATGAAATAAAATTAAAAGTAAAATAAATTAAAAAAAACAAATAAACAGAGGACTTTAAAACAAGGCAAAGCAGGAAGCTAAATAGTAAAGGCCACAAAAACGTATCTGCTTTTGGTAGATTAATTAAGAAACTGAAGCTGTAAGATTTTGGGAGAAATAAACACCGATAAAGGAAAAGAATATCATACATTCCTTTGTGCATACTATGTCCTTTTTAAACATACTTTTTAATTCCTTGATTATTGCTTTCTTTTCTCTTGCCAGTGTTAATTTAAATAAGCTTTGTTTTGCTTTAGGGGTGCTGTTAAATCCATTATCCTGTCCTGTACTTTAGGGTGAAAGAGAACAGGATCTCACTTTCTTCTGCTGCCATAACTGAACAATGTTATCTTTGTCTTTCTTACTTTCTCAAGACTAAATATTCCAATTCCTTCTCTCTCTTTCCCTCTCTCTCAGTAGAATTTAATTCCTAGTCCCCTGATCATCATTAGTTTGTCAAAATCCTTCTTAAAGTGCAGGGCCCACGATTAGACCCAAAACCTGAGGTGGGTTCTACCCATCACAGAATAAAGTGGAAATGTTATTTTCCATCATTCCAAAATGGTTTGGTTGATACAACCATTCTGCATTTGCATTTTTTTCAGCCTCATCACACTGCTGACACATCATCATTTCACAATGCTTTGAAAACATTCACCGTGTGAAACTGATAGGCTAAAATTATCCTCAGAACTTTTATCATGTCAGAACCAAGCAGTGGAAAATAATTCTAATCCTCTTCTTTAAATCTAGGTGAAATATTTATAGGATTGTATTACAGATATCAAGACTACTGATAAGGAGACCAAGAAGTCTGTGACAGAAAATGACAATATGTTTTTTTGGTAATCTTGCAAACTGAACTGCATCTGATTAACGTTTACTATCTATGATTGATTGTTTCAAGAAGTGGTATAAATACATAGAAATCTAAGGAATCTGTTACATTTTGCATGTTTGGTTTGAATTGGCTTTGAAAACATAAAATATAGATACCTTCTGTTATCTTAGGTTTGTTTTGTTCTTAGCATTTCATAAAGTTTCATAGATGCTTTGCTTGGCAAAGAACATCCAAGTTCATGTCAACTTCTGCTTTTGTCAAACAAACAAATCAAAAGTTTATTGTGGTTAATGATCATAATTTCACAGATTAACAACATGACTACTGGGTATGTTCAAATATCAACACACAGCACCTTCAGAGTGTGCAAGTCACAGCAAGTCTACAAACAGTGAAGCAGAATTTTGCCACCTTCAAAGAAAGACAATTGTATTGGTCAGACAGCAGCAACTATATATATTTTTTTTAAATATGAATGGCCAGGATTTGCTGTAGTCAAAATCCACAATTTAAGACTTTCTCTCCTTAGAATTTTTACCAGTCTCATCAAACACACACAGTTTTTTTTTTTTTTTTCCCCTTAAGTCTTATAGTGGTTTCTCTCAAGAGGAAAAACCAAGTTTATTTGTGGGCATCTATTGTTCCACTGCATGACATCCAAAATTTCATCATGCTTGTTATTTTCATTTCTTCCAATGGAATATAGATTGGGAATCTAGAATCTGCAATGGGAAAAAAGGAGTTGGATTTATTTGGAGGATTTCATGCTAGGCCAATTTCTCCTCTTTGTTGTCCTGATTATCATTTTGTATTACCTTCACTCAACATCAATTTACATACTCAGATTATGTCTGCAAGTTTTCAGGAATTAAAAGTTACATCAGAAAATTATGAAGAAACAATAAATACACCCATCCTCAGTCTGAAAAATGATGACTTTTGCCTACTTACTTGCTGTGGTCAGCTGCTGGCATCAAGGAACTAATTTTAGAAGAAATTGTTTTGTTCCACTTTGCCTTTCTCCAGGTACTTCTCTCGGCGGTGTAACCCACCCCAAAATGTTGGGTGCCTTCACAATAAATACTAAAAATATGTGCTGAAATAATTTCATTTTAATAAAAAGTACCCTCAGCTGAGACACACTTTGATTACTCAGACTATAAATCTTGCACGTTTGACAGAAACTCTAAATTCCACATTCTGCTACCAAGCCTCCCTCCTTTTTTAAAAAAATAAGCCTATACTAGCAAAAAGCCAAAACAACGAAGTCAAGTACTTGTACATGCCCTTAATATCAAATAAAATCTGACTGTAAGATGGAAAAAAATAATAATGCATCCATGCCCCAGATTTTTTTTTTTTTAATTTATGAACCACAAATTACCAGTTGGTTCATGCCTTTCACTGCTATCATAAAGCGATGCTTCTTGTACCTTGGACAGTCCTGAAATACATGGGTTTTAAGGCAAAACATGGCAGGGACATGACATTTCTTTAATAATTGTGCCCTCAGTGAGACTATGCATAGAGTAATAACCATATTTCCTGCTGTTGTGTTACCGTGGCAGGTGGAGATGGAATGCTGAACTTAATTTACGTTGGAGTTTAGATATATTGAATTTAGGTGTATTTTAGATTCACATGTTCCTCCATTTCCACCAATGTAATTTGGGGGACGTTCAAATATGTGACTTCTATTTTAAAGTAAACCTGACTAGTTGAGCCATCCACAGTTAATAAGCCATGGTTAACTTAGATAGCATTTCTTAAAACAACCCAACTTCAAACCATTGTTTTAAAAGTTGCTGATTTCATTAAACCATAGTTCAAATTAGCCACAGTTTAAGTTGCTGATGTGATGCAAATACAAGGTATTAGGCTAGAGAAAGAAAGAGACAAAGGCTCATACTTGTAATAATAATGGTGTGAATTCTCCCTGCTTGTGTTTCTCAGTTTCAACTTGAAAATGTTAGCATGAATTCTCTAGCTGCAACATTAGTAGTCTGTTTTCCCTGTGAAGTATTAAATCTTATTTGCCTTTGAACTGCATTTAATTACCAGGAATAAAAGGAGGCATACACACTAATGAAATGCTCTACTTCTTCTATATAATGTCAAAAATATAACAGCACTCATCTTTCTGGCCAGATTATGTATAATAATACCACATTTTAAAGTCAGAGCAAAATTGTTTAAATTGATATTAACGTCTATTTTTAAGTCACCAGAATTTCAACATCCCCAATACATTCTACATTAATTTGAAATACAAGATTTGAAAGTATTAAACATGGTCTCATTTCTTGGTAGTATTGGTAGATATCTAATATGAAATTTATTTCTCTCCTTTTTCCAAATCTAAATATGACATATTTAGTTATCAAATACTAAAATGAAGCATCAGGAATAATTTTTGAAATGTGTATCACATATTTCTGTCAATAGAAGCCTACAGTGATCAATATTTCACATGCAAATGTATATTGATAGCATACAGTAAATATTGTTGACTATCAAAGAAAGATGTCAAGTATTTTAAAAAAATTCTGCAAGATGAAAATATAATGTATTTCATTTCATTTATTTTTAAAAGTATGAACTTCTTTTTTTTTAAAGGACTTTTTTTTCCCAAGGCAACAGCATTGTGAATATGCAGTTCATTATTTATAGAATGTAATTTTGAGGAGAAAAGTGGATGCAAATTCCTTTTCAGCTCATGAGAATTATCAGATATTGTTCCCTAAAGTCAGACTGTGGAATGAATTTGGAAAATCCTTCTCAGGTGATGAGATAATTAAATCTGGAGCCCAGCCCTCCTCTTTCTTAATCTATGTGACTACACTCTCAGAGATTTTATGTAAGACAATTAATATGACAAGGGAATCTACTAAATGAGTGTCTCTTACATTATACAGTCCAGGAAATTGCATTTCCTTAGTGCTTCAATCCAACAAATCTCTGAAAATAAAGTATTATTATTATTTAAAGATATGCATATTTAGCCATATCCACTGCATTCAGCATGATGGGTGTGTGGGTGGCTGTGGAAAGAAGGAAGGAAGGAAGGAAGGAAGGAAGGAAGGAAGGAAGGAAGGAAGGAAGGAAGGAAGGAAGGAAGGGTCTATTTGTTACACAGAGCCTTGTCTATCTAAAGAAGCCTACTGGAAATTTTCATCATTTAAGTCCTGTTGGACTTGGAAGTCAAAAAAATTCACAGCTAGTAAGCCTCATTAGGAGGATAGAAATATTGGTTGACAGAATGCCAGTTAAATCATCTTTACAAAACTTTTGACAAGTGTCCAAAGGGAGAGAACCAACTGCTTCAAAGAGATGCAGAAGACTAAAGAGTTGTTGTTTTTTTTCTTCCCGTGGTGGCACATCAATGGGCTAAAGAGTTTGTGACATTATGTGAAATATTCCTATGAAGGAAGCCTATAGTACTTCCAACTTTGGCACAAGGAACTGCCACTCATTCTGTCACTGATGAGTCAGAAATGCAAGAAATGTGCACCTTAAAGGAAATAAGAGGTTGACAGGCTATTATTGTCTCTGGTAAGATAACAAAAATTGGACACATGGATTACTTCCACAGGTTAATAATAATAATAATAATAAAATTCATTGTGAACGAATGAAAAGTATCCCTGTATTTTGCCTTTATTTTATTCTAAAAGACAAAGCCAGAATGTAGGGTCATAACAACCATCTGGAGCTGGGAATAACCTGTAAAAAGGTAAAGGTTTCCCTTGACATTAAGTCCAGTCATGTCTGACTCTAGGGGGCGGTGCTCATCTCCGTTTCAAAGCCGAAGAGCCGTCGTTTGTCTGTAGACACTTCCTCCGTGGTCATGTGGCTGACATGACTAAATGGAACGCCGTTACCTGCCCGCCAAAGCGGTACCTATTAATCTACTCACATTTCCATGTTTTCGAACTGCTAGGTTGGTTGGAGCTGGGTCTAGCAATGGGAGCTCACCCCGTCACACGGATTCGAACCGCTGACCTTCCGATCAGCAAGCTCAGCAGCTCAGCGGTTTAACCCGCAGCGCCACCGCATCCCCTGTTCTTGGGAATAACCTAACTTGTAGTGAATATGTTCTGCATCAGTGTAATGATTCCTCCCTTCTGCCTCTCTGTCTCTGTGTCTGTCTACATCGGTTTGTTTAGAAGGTGTATATATTGACTTTTCACACATATACAAACGCTCAAGGTTTTTAATATATTTAAAAAAAAAATCCCCCCAAGGTTGTATTGCAAGGCCTGCCTAGAATGAACATCTAGCTAGACTTGGGCATATGCAGTGAATTCCTGATATAAAGTTATAAGTAACACTTTGACAGCCACCAATTGGTTTTAAAATTGCTGAAATGAAGTTGAAGTTTGACCTAAGCCCTCAGCTCATTTTGGAAGATGTACAGCTATATTGTCCAGACATTAACAGCTGGAGAGAATCTTAAGAAGGAAGAGAACTTCTGCTTATTTCTGTGAATCTGTTGCTAGAGGAACACATTTTTTTTTAAAAAGCAAATAGTGAAATTATATTATCAGCTAGGACTGATCTATCAAGCCTTTCAAAGATCAAAAATCAACCAGATTATACCCTCACTAGTGGAGAGCATTTACACCGGCAGGATTCTGCTTTGACATTTATGTTCCTTAAGAGAAAATACAGTAAAATCCCATTTGTTGAGCACATCTGTCCATGTGTGATGGGCAAGACTGAGAATGGTGGAACATGTTCTTCTGTCCTGCTTTTGCTATAGAGATAGTTTATTCACTCTAATTACCATTGGGGTGTCTGTGTGTGTGTGTGTTTGTGTGTGTGTGTGAAGAAAGTCCAGGAAGGCTTGATGAATTTCATGTGTTTTACCTTTCATCTCAGTGGCAGGCATTTCAGGCAATCAGCACCTTAAAACATTAAAATGCAAAGGAACACAAAGTTTTACAGGCAAAAATAGACAAGCAGACCAAAAAGGCCCTTGAGTCATATTTTAGAGTGCATGTACAGAGAATAGAATAATGGAAGTTGAAACTGAGAACAGAAATGTCTTCCTGACTCTGAATGTCATCCTTTGTTGAGGTTAAAATAAATAACAATATAAGGATATGCAATAGTTGATGGATAAGTGGATTTCAGGATGAAAGAAGAAGAGGAAGCAAATTTATGAGTGCAATCTTCACAATAATGGAGATCACCTAAAAATAACGCAAGCATGGGTGGGTGAGTGGACGAAACACCTCCAGATTTTCTTCCCCTTTATGTTTAACCCATTTCAATCAAATCAGCAAACTTTTGTTCCATTTGTTCCAGACAAAAGGGCAGAATCTCCGACCCTTCTTACAATCATTTAATAACATAGTTTTTTTCTGAAGTTGGTAGTCATAGTTTCTAGATTCAGTTGAAATGTTTACAAATGTGGGCTACTGTCTTGGAGATTAGGAACAAGTTCATATTCAGTCATGGGAGGCCACTGGGTGACTGTTGTCCACAACTCACAGGTTGTTGTTGCTAGGAAAAACGAAAGATGGAGCACTATGCACAAAATCTTCAGCTACTGGTGGAGCTGTACAATATAAATCTAACAATAAGTAGTACACAATGTTTGATCATATGACTAATAGTTAAACCATTTAACATGAATGCATGTTGAATGAATACATCAAAGAGGTACTTGAACTATAAGCTCACAAGAGAGTTAAACCATTATTAAAAGAGTTAAGTACTTTGGATAAATGGGATGATTTTCAGCCTTTACCTGCAAAGGATGGAAGAGAAAGGGCTGGAGCAATGTACATATAACAGGTGGAAAATGTAAATAAAAGTGGGAATTTGTAAGGATACCTACAGTTCTCTGAACCCTCTTTCATATTTTCTGCATTTTTGTTCCAACTTAGAAAATGTGGGCCTTTCTGATGGATAAAGGGAATCTAAGGGAATGCATAAGACCAAAGTTCAGTGCTTTTTTCACTGGTGGTGGTGAATGAAGTGTTATGATTGAAAATCCATTTTGCAGTTCAAATCATCAGACATGTTATCAGAAACTGTCAGCTCAGTATTTCAATCAACTGGATTGGTAACGTGAAAATTCATATTCTTTTGTTCTGTATTCCACATTAATTGCCATATAGTGTTTTATCCAAATATTCCATGTACGGTATAAGAGACAGAATATAAATCATAGATATTTTATATATATAACCTTCACTAGGGGTCCATAAATCTACCAAGTTCTATTTCATGTTGATAATTTGAGATTGATTCTAATGTGAGATCTGAAAGCACAGGCTGAAATAATTTCACATTAATAAAGAGTAATCACAGCCAAGTAATAACATTTTACTCCAGTCAATTGGAGATGTTGAAGCTGGTCTAAAAGATTTGATGGTTCAAAAAGATTTGACCATAGGCTGTAAGGAGAAAACAGAAAAATACCTCCTCCTCTCCTTCCAGAATAAGATGAAAATACATCCTTTAGAAGGTGCTAAGTCTGCAAAGCCTCAGCCACATAGCAGCAAGCATTTTCATACAATACATTTTATATATTTACTACCTGCACTTTTTTTAGGACAAGACAGGAAGAAGAAAGAATGGTACAGAAGACTATCCATCGAAGTGCTTTTATAGAACTTGGGGTTGATGCAGAAAGTGTCCTATTCCAACTTTAAAAAAATGTTATTAAACTATTTTCTAAGTTTTATCTTTAAGACCTATATACTGTAGCTGCCTACCTTATAGAAATAATCTGAGGTGGCTCACAAGAAAATCAATAAAAACAACAACAAGAAGTAAGCACTCACTAAGGGCTGAAGAATCTACCTGATTTTCTAAAGTGTCAGGCTTGTTGACCTGGCCCACTGGACCATTCCCTTCTCCTAGGATGGTGCTGCTGAGAACAGTGTGGGAGACTACTACATATATGCTCCATTACGATTTGAAGAAATACACTGTGCTGTATGTAGCTGTAATCTAACAGCAAGTGCACTACGATTAAGAAGATTTATTGAACAGGGAATAAACAGCAAGAAAAGACAAAGCTAGATTAATATCATCCACAGCAGAGCCACATTCCCCCTAGAACTCAGATAGAGTTCATGGAGATGAACAATGCATTGGATGGCCACTCATGTCAATATCCAACATCCCATCCCACCATCTGACTCCTTCCCCATAACTTTGCTTACATATGGAATGGAAAGGCAGCTGCATCAGAAATTGAGATTCTGAAATAGAAAATCCATTCAATCTCTGAATTGCCTTTATCTTCTGATTTAATATCTGGAATCAATCTGAAGATTCAGTGAAAGGAGTGGTTTTCTATTCTGACATTCAGCAATGAGTTATCTACTCAGAGGCATCTGTAGGAGGAGGGGGCAGGTAAAATTGGCAAGAAGGCAGATGTAGCGTCACTGTAGAAGCCCTGCCCCCTTTGAACATGTGTGCAACATCAGCACATGATCATGTGGTTTGCATCACAATGCTTCATCCATGATCTTGCCAACTTTGCTACACACACACACACACAGAGAGAGACATTGCTGTGGATCCCTATGTATCTAGTGTTTTTCACATTGACGGGAGAATGCCACTTGAAAAAAAAAATCTTTGTACTTACAGTATGCCTAAAATGTTCCACTCATGTTCTCTCCCTTGCCGTCCTTGGAAAACGCACACTGGCTTTTCCTTGCAGATTTCTCTCTTAGAGGCTCTATTATCTGGTGATCAAGTTCATTGACCAATGTCAGTTTCATTCGCAACCCTTGTAGAGCAGGTGTGAGATTTTCATGCAAATCTCCCTCCAGAACCGCAACTTGCACATATCGAACACCACCAGCTCTTATTACTGCATAGTCATTGTTTTCAATCTTATCTGCCAGTTGAAAGCAAGTAATTACATTGTGATTCAAAGTGCATCAGTTCAATGCAGAAGAAAGGGTGCTTAATGCTAGGCATATTTTACTGCCAATAGGCAAACTTCAGATTGAATGGAACAGCCTAGCAGTGTTGTTATGAGATTATTGTGAGTTTCACACTGGAGGTGAAAGCCACCAAATGCAATCTGGTACTGTTTTCAACTCAGCCAGTTACTCCACTGCCTTAGCAGTAACACACAGTTGGAATTTGTTATTTAGTAGATTGTTGCTTCAAAGAGACAGAGGAGATCTCAGAGGGGAAATGGAATAGCAAGTCCATGTGGAGAAATGGCTTCCAGCTCTTGAACTTCTAAACAGATTGCTGGTAGCGTGTGTGGATCGCCTCTGATCTCATCAGATTTGACAGTTCAGATTGAGTTGAAAAAGTACAAAAGCCATCAGAATAATTGAATTGTCACAGATACACAGGATTCAATGTGACAGTTTGGCTTTTCAATTCAGCCTCTGACTTGGAGATTCAAAAGAGTCAGCTCTGAACCAACGCTTCAGATGTGCCCCCGTTATATTTTTGCTGTGATGTCGTTCACTTAGAACCTTTACAGCCCTGTGCTGAAGGTGCTTGACTAGAAGTCAGGAGACCCAGAGGAATTTTACCCTCAGCCCTGAGTAACCTTGGCTGGCTACTGATTTATCTCTCTCAATACTTCTGTTAGAGGAAAATGAAATCCTATGAACTACCCCTTGAGCTCCTCAAGGAAAGGCATGATATAAATTTAACAAATGAAATCATTTTTCTGAGCATGGAACTAAAAAAAAAATGACTGGTGGGAATTGGATAACTGTTTGAGGAGCCTTCAACTGGTCATGTGAAGAGGCTGTCTGACATTATTTGAAGGTTGTTTGGCTTCTTTTAACTCTGGGCTGGTTGTTTAACTGAAACTGAATTCCTACATTGCTTTATATTGGACAGATAGCTGAAGGTTATCTTTTGACATCTGCCATAGTCAGCTAGCATGTGATTGTGCCAGAAAAGTATCTAGCAGCAGAAGCCCAGCTGAGAGAGCATATGCTGATGCTGCGTTGCCCACAGGCTATTATTTCTGTAATCCTGAGTGGAAGGAAGATCTTTGTTGAATTTTCCACGGAGACTTCATTGACAATGTGTGAGTAGGCCAAACAACAAGCACCAATAAGGTAATTGTGCAATTTGCCAAGTTCTTGTATGAATGGATGAATCTGATTTTGGTGCCTAGTTTAAATGTATGCTTGTCCCCTTCTCATAGGAAAAAGGGGAAAGGAAGAGATGATGTGGAGGGTGTGAGGAAAAGAAAGGATTTCCAAAATCCTATACCAAAAGATATGGAGGAAGAAATATTTAATGCATTTGTTTCATGACACATCAGGCAGAAGAGAAATTAGGCTTTATTGTGGGAAAAAAATGGTTATTTTCAGATTGATACAACTGAAATAGAAAGGAGGGAGGAGATGAAGAACAACAATAAAGATCTGGTATTAGGTATTTTGCTTGGATGCATTTGCATATTCCTGATTTTTCCTTTTTTTAAAAAATTCCAAATGTATAATTGTTTTGAATTTTGCTCATTTCTTGGCTGAACAAAGTGGATACATCCTGTTTTAGACTTCTTTACAGGCAGCCTTGTTCAAATATACTGTATTGCCAAGTCCGTCCTTTTTAGCAAACAAAGTTGCAGTTCCTCTTTTTCTGGTTCTGTGATTGGTAATAAAGTTATTGGAGCACAGAAGGAATCACTTTAATAAATAGCATAATAACCTTAATAACATTCAATTACTTTTTTTTTGTTGAGAATTTGAAACTATAATTGCAGGTTCCATGCAATATGCAAATGAAATGTTAAGACAGGCAGCATGAAGGTAATAATCCTTTGAGACTCAGCATTTCTGGTGTAATAAACACTTTCTTGGAGCATCTGGAGTGAGAGACCCATTTTACATATGACCTTGGTTGATTCGGCACACTGGAAGTATCGTTTGAATTAACAACTTGCCATTAAAATCCACTTTTCACAGAGCACCTTCTTCCGGCTTCCAAGTCTCTTTGTTCCTGTATCAATATTACTTTGTTGTTTCTACACCTGAAGCAAGGACATATGTAAAACAGCACTTGGAGTTCAGCTCAGCATTGTATGTTCCCTGTTGGCAAATGAAGATCCTTCCAGATGATTTTTTTTTTCTTTTCTCCAGAAGCCAACGTGCTTCACATACAGTATAAAGAAAACATTTGATTGCTGATATCAGCTAGCTGTCAGCCTGGAAAGCACATATTACCAGTAAGCTTAAGATGCCCTCAGAGACCACCAAAAGTGGTTGCTAAATTAAGCTGCTTGGTGGGAGACATGGGGAGAAACAATGGAATTCATAACTAGAAAGCAACCTTGCAAACTACATTCAGTTTTAATTAAATGCCAGTCTAACAGGAAGGAAGGAAGGAAGGAAGGAAGGAAGGAAGGAAGGAAGGAAGGAAGGAAGGAAGGAAGGAAGGAAGGAAGGAAGGAAGGAAGGAAGGAAGGAAGGAAGGAAGATCAGGGTTGTGGTTATAATTGGTGTGCTTTTCCCTTGAAAAGGGAAATTCAATGCCTTTGTGGTAGACACTGTGGCATGCTGCTTAAAATGTGCATGAAGTTCTTGCTTCAGAATTGTGCCCTTGTTTCTTCAAGGGTCAGTAGAAAATAAACTTTTCTGGAACCCAGCACCATTGGTGGCAAGCGGTGCATATCTGTGGATCTTACATAGTTACCTGTTTTGCAGTCTTGTTCATAGCTTCTGGGCTTAGAGTTTGTTTTATCTCATGAGCTCCATGACATTGGATCAAGGTACTTTCTTCTTAATGTAAAATGTTTCTGAGTCTAACTACGTAAACACACTTCTTTCTTAATGAATATTATATACTACCATGGTTTAACTGGTGGCTAGGTGGCATTCATTATAATTTAACTTGACTAAAATCAAGTTGTTCCTCAACATTTGAGCCTGAATTCTCAATGGTTATCTTATGATCCTGTGCCTGAAGTTGTGAGAATGGTTAGATAAGCAAGTTTATAGGAGATGGTGTGTGCTTATTTGTACATGTAACAATGCATGTACATCTTACATCTGTTGTGTTGGCTTTTGTAGCTTACAAAGGAAACACGCTTGATGAATAATATGGGCAGCTCATCAAAAGAAGCTTACTCCTGAGTTAAGCTTGTTAAGATCTTGTTGAAGGAAATAGCCACAGCCTTCTTTCCTCTGCTCAGTGAAGTTCATGGATGTCTGAGTTTAGTATAATATTTGAATTCTTGGTTAGATGGCCATTTCTTTTTCCTCACCTAGAGGAGGAAAACCACTGTCCAACTGTACATGATTTCTTGAGACACTGAATAATAATATATGAGAAAGAGAGAAAGAAATCTCTATTCCTTTCCTGCCCATTAGTCTTTATCTAGGTTTTTGCAACACAAAAACCTAGATAAAGGTTTTTGTGTTATCTGGTATCCCTGTATTCTACCTATTTGTTCTCTTAAAATATCTGTATGCTTGGTTCTATGGAACTGCTACTAATTTATTTAAGAAAGTTCCTAGACACATCACATACAAAGAGTTTTCTCTTCTATAAAACCACTAACCAGGGCCAGAGAAAATAAAGCACTTCTATTTTATTTCATTGGCAGCTTGGCTGTTGTAACTTAAACATAGGATCAACACCAGCAGTATTTATTTTATTAGAAGAGATTTTTATACTATTTTGTATTGCCAACAATTCCAAAGCAGTAGAGACAAGCTTATAAAGAGAACAAACATAACATATTTACCCAAGAAAATGAGGTTTTGCTTTTCATCTGGAAGGGACAGGCTCCTTAAATATACAGCTAATAGGTTAAGTATTCTTGGTTGCAGTTCATTGCATGTAACAGAATTTCAGTACTTTATAAGCCACCATAGGACAACTTTGGCTTGGAGAAAGCCATGGCGATTTCTGATTAATTTGACAGGTCGAATACTGCACAATAGTATGATTAGGAGGCAATGCTAGTGAGATGTCCCTGCTAATTTTTCATGCTTTACTTCCTTCAGAGCTTTTGCTGAGACTCTGTAAGTTTAGTTGATAGAAGAAAAATGTCTACTTCTTGGGCACCCCACCAGCATGCCACTTCTATAGGTCTACTAGATATAACTCTCTGAATGCAATTCATCTTCATTCTATCTGAGTTGACAGGATTTTTCTTTTTACAAATTTTACAGCAAGCAATATTTTTATTGTTGTGCAGGAAAGACACCTAAGGGGGTTTCTATTTTATTTTTAGGGACATTTCTGGATATTTTCACTATTATGAATGATGACCTCTCTATCTCTGGGACAAAAAAAACTGTAACTGTCATATGTTTTTATGGATTGCTCAAATAGTTTGATTTATTACAGCACCATCCAACCACACAATATTTAAACTGCTTCTTATAAAGAATTAAATGTTACCCCACTCTCTGTGTTCATCCACATCTCAGGACTATATCTCATTCCACATTCATCGTATCACTAAAGGGAAAATATCAGGACGTAGCCAGAGAGTTTAAGAGAAAGCAAATGAAAATGCTAAATTTAATATTAAACAGTTGATAGTAGCCCTACAGTTCTGTGGTCAGTCTAGCAGGGGAAGGTGATAGAGTGTGTCTTCATCCTGCAGGAGTGTGCGTACCATTTTAAAAATAAACTCCTTGCAAGAAATAAACCTCTCTCTGTGTGTATTCATATTCTAAGACAGTTCTATCTCTGCTATGAAAATTTTATGCCAAGAATGATTGGCAATTCCCTACAATCACAGCAAGTGGCAGCTTCTGGGTGATTTTGTCTGGCCTCAGAAGGTAAACAGGTTCAGGTCTGATCAGGGAGGCAACCAAGAGCTCCAGGGCTGAAGGCTAGTCTGAGATGTTGGAGATGTGGTGGGGGAGCAGAAGAAAGGAATGTTATAGCCAAGAAATCTGCGTGGCATGCTCAGATAGTTACCAATAGTAAGTTTGATCCAGTATTTTCTTTACCTACAATTCCTCCCACCATAAAAGACAACTTTCGTATCTAAAGTGACTCAGTGTTTAGGTAGCAGTGCTAACTGTTCCTCTAAGATGGGTGGGAACCTGAAGCTTATTTGGTGGCCAATGACTATAGTTGTCTAAAATGGTTGACATTCCCTCCTGCTATTCTGAGGTAGGAACCAACAACAAAAAGTAAAGCTTAAGCTGAAATAAGTTTTACACACACACACACACACACACATATATATATATTAAGGGTTACCCTTAGAGATCAAAAGGTTACTCAACTTCATTCTAAAAGCCTCCCTGACTATAAACTGAATGCATATATCTTAATCCATGCCCTGTTTTTTACATTTTGGACACATTATGCAAAGATGAAGCTCTCTAGAGAAGTCTCTAATGCTGGGAAAGGTGGAAAGAAAGAGAAGAAGAGGATGACCAGCAGCAAGGGGGAGGGACTCTGTTGCAGTGGCAATGAATGTACCATTGGGAGACCTGAAAGATCAGGTTAGGGACAGATTTTCATGGAGAAAATCTATTTAAGTGGTTGCTAAGAGTCAACAATGACTTGATAGCACATAGTCAGTCAGTCAATCAATAATTCTCAATACTTTACACAGCTATGCTTGAGTGTTGCAGCCTTTAGTGAAATCTCAGAATCTGGATCTGTAAGATTATCAGGTAGAACAGTCAACCATGGGTCAGACATTCTTTACAAAAGCTCTTTGATAAACTCCAGGTTCTAAGATCTCTTTAAGAACTCAAGATAAGGAAGAGAATGCATTTAAAAAGAAAACCACAAACAAACATTATTTCCAAACTAGTTGCTATTCTTGATATGTTGCCCCAAATATAAGTTTAGTGCCTTACACAAGAACGTATATTATTTTCTTAATGATTACTGAATCCTAGTGGGAGAATGGCTGCAAACATACGACAAGTGGAGATAAATCAATGCATCGCATCCTTTTAAAGTTCTGGGTGGATGAGTAAAGGGGTCAACATCATCAAAAGATGAGAGAAATCCTGTCAAAAAGAGGGCAGGTACCGGCACCATCTCCAGTGCCACAGCTGAACAGAGTGTCACCAGTAACATCATTGTTCATGATAGATGATTGACAGGATGTCATATGCCATGTCTCCTCCTCACCCTTTCCATCCTCTGCTTTTCCTGTCTTCCCCACCCTAAGGAACAAGACACAGTTAGTGTGCCAATGTCTGCAGTAAGTTGAGACTAAGAAGAACATTTTGCTCTTTCTCATCTTTAAATTTGTTTTCAATCCCAGTTCAGGTTGCTGATATTAATCTTGTCCTCTTAATGGTCTGGAAGAATAATATGTAAAGGGATATTTCTTCCTAACACTAACCCTTGAGATCAGAGGGCACTGGTTTGGGTATCCTCCCATGCTATATGAAGTGAATGGTTTTCCATAGCAGACCCTTTCAGTGGTAGCCGCCCCACCTCCCAGTCCCAAGCATGTCCTCATTAATGAGATACCACCTTTTGGTACCAGGAAGTATAATCAACATTTTGACCTTTGTTTAGTTTTTCTCTTTTGGCTGCTGCTATAACTGCTATTGTTTTAATGTGCTGTATTTTACTGATTGTGTTTTATATAGTATATCTGAATGGTTTTAGAATGTTGCATGGTTTTTGTTGACTGAAATTGGTGTTAGAAAAATCAGAACTTGAGTAGGAAGGGAGGGAGAGGGGGAAGGAGGACAAACCTTGGACTTGCAATCAGGTCAAGATTTTGGGGTCATGAGAATGGGCAAGAAGGTTCCCAGAATGCACACAAGTCTGGATCACCATGGTTGAAGTAAAAAGGGTAACACCACTGGAAGAACAAAATGGTTAAAGTAATTAAGCTACTTAAGTGCAAAGAGTTGGACTAAACAGTGCATGATGGAGGTGGAAGATGGTTGCCAGAGAACCAATCCCAGGGGGCGAAAGAAACACTGGCTAAAGGAAGATTGCTTTTGTGGCAATCTTTCCATTACAAACAAGTCAGGATCATTTGTGGGAAATGCTAAAAGATAATAAAAATTATGGAAGTTATGCAATAGTTAATTATGTATTTTCCCATCTGCATAATTTAAGGGGATTTTGAAGAATTTCGCAACACCTGATGCCAATAATTTTCTGGCTGCATCATTTTATTGTTTAAGTTCTATCTTCTTTATAACAATGCTGATTGTAGCACATTTTGAGAAGCTGTAAGATTAATTCCCTAGCTACGATTTTGATTTAATGCTTGGGCCTACTGGCATTGAAGCAACAAACAGAACCTTTGCTGTTTTAAAAACACTTCTGATATAAAGCGGAACGTTTTTTGGGACAGCTTTGATGCAAAGTATACTAGGAAATATTACATGAAATTGTAGCCAATGACAGCCTTCACTTCTTATGAAGAGGTCAGGCTTGGGTCACTCACAGACTTCTCTTCAAAGTTAAAACAAGCAAACTTGGGTGCTTTCAGGTTTTTCCATCCAATTATTTCTAAGTTTAATATTGTAAAAGGGTACACTGATTATTACACCAAGCATATTTCTACACTTGAATAAACATAAGGGTAGATGTGTTGGTTGTAATTCATGTTTCCTTTGCATCAGTGAAGTAAGAAATAACTGTTGAATTCAATTAAATGAGAACGGGATTTGACTGTGAGCTGACATTTATTGAAATATTTGTTTCGGGCTTCAGTTACTTTCAGTTTTGTTTTAAACTGTGCAGGTTTGTAGTTAAGATATAAACCAGCAACACTGAAACAGGCTAAAACTAGTTAAATTTACACACTTTTAATTGGATGTTGGCACACTCACTGGTAATATTCAAATGCTTGCTTTCTGGCTGCATATTCTGAATTAAAATTGGGGTGGTGATTATACCTTTATTTCAATTAATTTAAACACTAGTTTTCCTTTAATCAGCACTTTGCCCGCATAAATGCTCTTAATATTACCCCAACCCGGTATAGTGGCTTGCTGAAAATTAACATGCTCTATTGTCACTCTTTAATGCTAAAATTAAACATTTAATTTTTGTTAGCAGTTTAATTGTGTTGCCTATATTAGGTTGCATTTTAATTTTAATTAGAATTACAATCAATTATGTACTGTTCTCAGTGCAACACAGATTAATGGGGGAGATTTTTTTCTTCCATATGTTATGCAGCCATAAGGCTTCCTTCAACTTCTTCACATAATGTATGAACCTGTTGAGTTTCCCGACTCAAATATTACAATAAAGACATAACTGGTCAAAAGAAGTGTGTTGTACTTCCACTGATATGTGGTCAATTCAGAATCATTGAGTTTCCTATAGTGGTCAGTTAGAGGTTTCCATATTGGATTATCTGAATAAAGGAATTTCTGTAATGTCCTTGTTAAAACATTAAATGTTGTTCTGCTGTGTTGCTAAGGCTGGATCACAGGAAACTGATCAGCAACTCTTAAGTCCAGGAGGGTGCTTGATGGGTAGCCAAAAAACCTGCAGTAGGAACCAATTTTCTGAAAGGGAAATCTAAAGCTATAAGTGTCACACAGAACGATGAGATACTCCCTTTAGGATACACAGCAAATGCAAATGTCCTGCTCTGTTGCCACTCCTCATGTTTGTACATGTACAGTATTTTCTCTCCTGTTTTGCATTTCTAAGTACATTTTATTCTAATACACATTTTATACCCTTACTAGCAGGTTTTCTGAGCTTTTTTTTTTTTTTTTTGCAAAATTCAGAGAAGTGTGAAATCTGAATGGTAACTGTGTTTAGATCTGCTTCTGGAACAAAATCCTCACCCATCACTTCCCCCATTTATATTGGAATTTATTTTACTAAAAATAGTTGCCCAATTATTTTCTACATCAAAACTGCAAAGGGAAAATATAATCCGTGGACCTGTTTCCTCACTTCTAAAGTCATGGTGATGGGATTTGGACATTTGTTGCAACAGCCTGAAGGAATGGATTTCCACAGCCCATTTTCTGGTGAAGCTGTGGCCCTCCAGATGCTGATGGACCCTAGTATCCATCATTGCTGGGCATTGGAAGAGGTACTGAAGGACTAGGACACCAATGACATTTGAAGGACTGCAAATTCCTTATCCCTAAAACAATAGTGATAACTCAAGTAGATAAGTCCAACGGCAGACTCTATTTAGCGAGAGAGCAAAAGAAAGGTGGAAACAGTTCCTAGTTGCAAACAGTAGTGTGATTCAGACAGCATATAGGTATGCACCTAGCACCTGTTGGCAGCTGTGCCTTTTCCTGGAATAGTCCAGCTGCCCATCCCAGATGCTGTGCTACAAGAAGAAGCATTAAGTTGAAGGTGGTGTGGACTTCAAAGCTCTTCACAGCCCTAAGTGTTCCTCAAGATCCTTTTCCCTTTGAATCAGAAGTGTTGCACAGCCCTCCAAGAGAAACAGAGACATATGGGCTTTGGAGTGACTATTATTAAGGAACTTGAATGGGATTACCTTTAACCCATGTTTCAAATGGAGAAGACCCCAGTCCCAAGACCCCAGTAAATGAATTGACCCATAGACTACAGGCTAAGGAAGCCAACAGGAACATCACCTATCTTATATTATATTTAGATTACCAGACTTCCTTCCAAGCTAATACATTCCTTTCAAGTACATGAAAAAGGAATGATGGATGCTCAGCTGAGCTTGCCACTGTTCACATTCATCACTTCAATTAAACTCTCTGTTGCTTCTTCCCAAGATTCTGCCATTGCTGCTCCTGGTGGTAGAAAAGATTTGTGAAATTCTGAATGCTGTAACTCGAGATGAGGATAAAATATAGCATGCATGCTGTTCATTTTAGTGGCAAGCATGGTAATGTAAACACAAGAAAGTAGAGCAATGTGCTGCCTGTTCTTTCTTCCTTAATAACAAGGGAATTTGATTTTGGAAAAGTGAGTTGCTAGCTTGAGAGAGAATTTGCAGCCCTACATAGCTAGCAACCTAAATAGATAAGCGGACAGATAAGTAGAATTGGAGAGAGAGAGAGAGAGATTATTAATTGTTTTAAAATATATAAATCTTCCATAAGTAAAAACAGATGCAGATGGGCAGGAAGTGGTTTAACCAAAATTCCAGACAATTATGCATTCTGAGTTAGAATAAGAGAGAAAATGGCAAGCAGCCTTAAAGTTATTAACCAGGATAAATATTTTGTTTCAGTTTTCAACGTGACAGTCAGATGTGCTATTGGGTTTGAATAAGCAGATTTTTCTGCTTTTGCCAGATTTTCCTCCCTTCCTATTAGCAGCACTGAGTCACCTAGCTTATTGAGCTGTGCCAGATGGCATTTTGCCAAAAGCTTGGTATTTCCATGTTGTAAGCTTATGTTGTTTCTGAAGACAGAGAGATATAGATGCAAGAAGAGGAGGAGGAGGAGGAAGAGAAGGAGGGCGAAAATCATATACCTAAAGCTAGAAGGGCTGCATTCGAACCTGGGCCTAATTTTGTCCGTTTTCAGAAATGTGATAGAAAATAACGACGTTTCAGAGCACTTAAAGGAAGCCCTTAGCAAAGACTAAAAATCAAGAGGAGGAAGAGGAGGAGGAGGAGGAGTGGGGGCGGCTAAATCTTGTGTATACTGTTCTGGTAAAACCATGCTTGAAAAAGTGGAAAATATTGATATATGTCCACTTACATACTTCATTATGAGAGCCAGTTTGATGCAGTCATTAAAGGCACCCGGCTAGAAACTGGGAGCCCGTGAGTTCTAGTCCCGTCTTAGGCAAGAAGCCAGCTGGAGGACCTTGGGCCACTCACTCTCTCTCAGCCCTAGGAAGGAGGCAAAGGGAAACCACTTCTAAAAACTTCACCAAGAAAACAGCAGAGGCTTGCCCAGGCAGTTTCCAAGAATCAGACATGATTGAATGGATTACATATACATATACATATACATATACATATACACTTCATTAAGACTTTTCACTTAAGGCAATAGATGAGTTTAAACAAGAAAAAGGACACTGATGCTATAAACTGGTGGCATTTTCATACCCCAAGCCTTTTCAATCCCCAGACTCACAGAAGCTGCATGGTACTGTTCCATGATTTTTTCACCTCAGCTAAAGATGGAATGAAAATCACTGCTTGTCTCAACATGCTGTAACTTCAGCCACCACAGAAACATCCTCATCCCCAAAGCACACAACTAGGAAAGAATGAGAATGGAGTGGAGTATAGTGAAAAAGAGAGCAGCCTTTCATCTAAGGTGAGGAAAGAAGACCATATAGTTGTCCATTTCAACCCAACTCATGCCCCCTCAACTACTGTGGAAGAGCACAAAACCATCAACTTAGAGCCACTGTGGACTTTAGAGTGGTTTCAACAGCCCCACCCTGGGAGCAAATTTCCAATTGGGGCCAGAATCCCTACTCTGAAGCACAATAATAGAAATGTATGCAAACAAATCAACATAAGAATGGTGGGTTACAACATTGTTGGTTGCTACAAACAAAATGACAAACTATGGTTCAACTATCAGAAACACTGCTCACAAAATAATCATACATGGGAGTCCTTTATGTATCCTATTCTGTGATTAAGATGATGGCTAAGAAATTGACTGCCTATTTAAGTAAAAGGAAAAAAAAAAAAAGCCCAGTAGCTACAGTTTAGTGTTTGCGACATAACAAAATGGGAACAATAATATTTGCAACAAGGACTCGGTCTGGTTCTAACCAGAGGTAAATTCTCTTGCTCAAAGTCCAGCAGTGAAAAAGACAGGTACAGAAATAATGGCATATACGTGATGACTGGCAGCTATAAACTGATTCCATTACAAATTGTGGCATTATGGATGATACCAAAGTGGAGTTGATGCCAAACTTCTATCAGTGTGGTATCTGAGTACCCCATTTACCATCATACACACAATATGACATCATATATTACCAGTAACTTGTGATTATTAGGGATTTGTGCACTTTCTTCACTGAGAAGCTGTGGCAAGTCCTAGTCCTCATTATCTCATCATTAAACCACTGTAACGCCCTCTGCACGGAACTGCTTTCAGATAGGACTCTGAAGCTACAGTAGGTCCAAAATAGGAAGTAGTACATTTAACAGGGTAATACCAATGTCCAGTTGCTATACTGGCTACCAATTTGCTTCCAGTTCCAATTCAATTCCAATAAGTATTACTTATAATCTATAAAGCATGAGTTGAACCTGGATGATTGCACGGTTGTCTCTTCTGACAAATGTCAACCTGTCCACTGAATCCTTTTAGGGACATGAGATAAAGTGGTGAGGGTCCTGGAAACACTCTTCTCTGGCTCTGCCATGATCTGGAACACCTTGGCTGCTGAAATATGTGGTGCCCCCAACCTTTGGCCTTTAGAAGGCGTTTAGGACCCTTTTCTTCCACAAGGCTTATGGACGCTAATGTTGATAGGGATCTCCAAAAAATAGGGTTTAAAGTAGTTATTAATGATACTTGAAGAATCTGTGTATTTGTACCTTTTAATCATTAAATTGTAAAACAACTGAGTCCTTTCAAGAAGGCAGGATACAAATATTCGTATAAATAAATGTTAACTTGCTGAACGTTGCCTCTCCTTGCCAGGTGTGAAGCTGACATTCCCCTCTCTCTGCTATATTGCATAAGCCTTAGCAAATACTTTCTATGCACTCCAAACCCTTCTTAAAATATTGCAGCAGTTTAATCTTCCATGATTTTATTTTCCCCCACCCTTACTTTTTGGCTCCAAGCTTTTATGGTTGTATTGATCTTTATGTCAATGAGTCATTATGTTGTTGCAAGACCACTCATATTCTATTGCTGTAGAACTACAGCCCCTGGAAATAAAATAATATAAAAAAGTGTGTTTTAAGGAAATCATGCTCCAATTACAAGAAGGTCTGGGCGGGGGGGAAGGAAAAGCAACACAAGAGATTTCATTGCATCTACAATCAATAAAACTTGACCTTACCCACTGTTTAATTGGTTAGTTCTTTCAGACTGTAAAACGGTGGCTAATCTTTGCTGTTGGAGAAGCTATTTTACAGCAGTTATGCACATTTGTATTGATTTGGCCTAGACACTAGGTCATAATTATTATTTAATGTATAGTCTATCACTTAAGTGATGCAGGCTAGTTCAACCCAATAATGAAAGTATCATTGCTCAAAAGCAATGGCATAAAAGAAAAAAATAAAAGATTGTGAAGCTTCTGGTCATTAGTGGCTCAGGTTGGTGGTAACAGCTACCAACCACAGCTGATCTTGAAAAGTGGCCAGTCGGGATTTGAAGGTCTCTAGGAAGCACCAGGCAGTAGGTAGGACTGAAAAGTTGGGGGGTGGGAAGGGAAGAGGAAAGGAAGGATTGGTGGGTGATATTTTACAGCTGTGTTGAGCTTTTGTAAGTAATAGAGCCTGTTGACCTTTCTTAAGTAATAGAGCTCTGAGCTCCTGTTTCAGTGTACAGAAATCTATTCTGGCATGATTTTTTCTTTCCTGGTACCAGTAACTGTCCTACCTTTGTTGGTTCTGTTCCCATCAGTCCCATGATCTGCCCAAGGGAATGAATGACAACGTAGTCTACAGACTTCAGTAAAATTGATGCTGTCTTTGCATGGTGATAAACTGAGAGGGGAAAAAACTACTTTAACCCCAGTGCAGCAAAAACTTACTTAAGCCTGTCATATTCAAGGATTGGGGATGAAATGAAGGCAATGTCATGGGAACAAGCGAGAAAAAGAGAGAGAGAGAGAGAGAGAGAGAGAGAGAGATTACCTGGGCACATTTCAGTTATATAAAATACATGTGGGGACATGGTGTTAAATTGGGATGTTCACAAGCACCATTTTAGAGTAAGCATCCTTTAAGCAAGCAAGGAGAACAAGAGATTTCAGTGCAGAAGATAATTGTAAACCATCTGGTGTGTGGGTTTCTTTCTTTTTTTTTTCTTTTTGTACCTGTCTATATAGCTATCCATACATAATCATATTTCCACAGAAAATCAGCACTATTTTCTTCCACTTTTCACAAGCAACCCACACTTATAAAAAGATAAACCCGTTAGAAACGGTGTTGCATATTTTCTGCTTTATATATATTTCTTTCTTCTTTTTCCTGGCGTCTCTTTTCCTTCCCCTATAACCACCAGGGAAACTACATCAATTATCTTCTGTAACTTGTAGCTGATTTTCCAACTTTCCCCCTGCCCCTTTATTATTACAATTATTTCACTATGCTTGCATTTTCATTATCATTAAGGTTTAGGGAGTGCTTGACCTTTGATCATTGCTGGCAAAGAAAATAGAAGTGTGGATTTCTAACTCATCCCAATGCATACTTTCTTCAAAAAGTCTTATCCAAAACAATTCTCTCCCATTATATTCAGCAGATAATTACTTCAGTCTTGCCTTGGTACTTGCAAACCAGGACTCAGAAATATGACAATGTCTTTCAATAGTATTACCTTAAGACTCATGATCTGTGGGCCCTCTGCTGATACACTGGGGAGACAGAAAAGGAAGAAATTGAGGAACCATGCTATAAAGATCAGGGAAAGAGAGAAATAGCAGAAGAAAGCTTCAAAGCCAGCCTAATTCCTTGGGACTATACTTTTGGAACCAATACATTAAAATATTATACTTCTGTTTGTCAAAAAGCTTGCAAGGCCCAGTATAAGAACACAACTTTAACTTAAAGCAATCGACTCCAGTTGTGTTAGGTTTAGCTAGAAGCAGCAGATGTGTTCCATAGCTGGAAGTGGAAATGGTTAGATGTTTAATGCTCAAACATGTTATTTTATGACTGTTAGAAATCAGGAACTCCTCTCCCCACACCACCCTTGCCAATTCTTTTGTTCATGCTTTTTTTTTAAAAAAAAATCCCATTTAAGTAACATATTGTAAGTAGAAGGCAAGCAGTAACAAAACCTCATGAGACTATTCCAGGACTGTTGTTCTAGAGTAATTTCCCACCAATAATAGACATAGAAAGGGAAAGAAAATCAGTTTCATTGCTGTCAGAAGCAGCATCTTCTGGGGAAAACAGGGGGTTGTTTTATCTATCTATCTATCTGCTTGGTGGGATGTTAATGTGTTCCCTGGGGGTGGGGGGAGATGTTGTTGCCACTCTCCATTAGTCTAGATGACTGGAGCTAATGCTAAGAGAATGTTGTTGCTGTGTCTGGGTCTCTTTGCTTTGACAATAAGACAAACTCTAAGGATATATATCAGAAGGATGGGTGGTAGCACATTTTCCTATTAGCAATATTTATTAAAAAGCATAAGCTTTCGTGAGCTAGAGCCCAAACAAGCCAGTGGCACTGGGAGTTAGAAGGATACATGCAGCAGCTCTCTAGCTCAAATCAGTTGGAGGGCATTGACAGGCTGGGGTTATAGTAATAACAATGGTAGGGTCTGGGGGTAGCTTTCCACTGAGGGCTCCCCATCAGTATGTATCATCCTGAGAGATTTCTGAGGATCATTTCAGCTGAAAGACTCAAATCAAGCTCTTAGGGGGGAAAAAATGAATACAGACAAATTTATCTGAGATTTTTCATCCACAAGGAAATGCACATTGGATCGTTAACCCAGAAATGTTTGTGAAGTCTTGTATGCTCAAGATTTTTATCTTTGCTGTTGCCCCATAAAAATGGCATTATTTGGAACCGGTAATATTCAGTGGTCCCCCTTGGTGATCCCTACCCATCTAAGAAAGAGGGGGAGAATGTTGTAATTCTCTGAGGACCATACTAGTCCTTGCTGGAATTTGACAGGTAAGGACTCCGATCTGCTGTAGTGAGTTCAGAGGCAAATTTGCACTGCCAAATCAACATTCATTGTGGGCAGCTCAATTTCAGGTTATTTATTTTTTTATTGCCTGATCAATACCATACAATTAGTCTCATCACGTGAAAATGAAAGTGAATGCCTAATATGAAAGGCATCATGGTATTGCTAGAGGATAAGTATTTCTAGTTTGGTTGTCTCACCTTTGCAGGTAAACATGCCAAATGCTTCCAACAAGAGTGGAGACTTGCATGGCAAACTAGCATAGTCTGCTTGAAACATGAAGAACATCTGAAGGCATTCCAGCCAAGAAATATGTCTTCTCTAAAGGCTGCGTTGCAATTAAGCATTTGGAGTTTTGCCAAGTTTGGATCGGGGGATCTAGATATTTAGTTGATTCTGACCAAAGCACGTTCAATGTGTTGTTCATCTAGGTTGATACAGGCATCACTGTTGGGGCCATTGTGCAAGAAGAAGCAAATAAACTCCAATGTTCCAACTGCAATCTAGGGTTGCTTCAGTCAGCATCAATGCAGTGAAGAGAATGGGAAGCCTAGTTAATATCCCAGCCTAATTAATTCCTTGGGGAGTCATGAAGTTTGGGTTACTGCTGGACAGCCAAGCTACATTCTAGAAATTGGGTGGATAAATTGGTCTCCCATATTCATTTTAAGACCTTCTGCAGGGAATCCACCCATCAGACCCCTTGCAGGAATTTAATGATAAGATCACTAGCAGCTGCTTTTAGCCCTTCACCGTTGGGTCACACTGAGAACTTTTTAATGGTGCAATTTATTAGTCTATGGGGCTTATTCTCCCAATTGTTCTGTCATATCTGGGTAATAAAACTACGTATTAGTGGTTAAAATTGCTGTCAAAAAATTGGCATCTTCATTTGTTAGATGTATGGGTCAATATGAGTTCCTGAGTCCATTTATCTCATCTGTCTGTCTATCAATCTATCTTCATTCCCCTGGATCCAGAATTAGCCTGATTCCAGAGAATTCCAGTATTGTGAAAGTTGTCTTTAGCAAAGGATGTCATTAAACAGGATAAATAATTATAGAGATAAAATATTACAGAGATTGAAGTAACCCACTATTTGTTTTTTCCTTTAGTTTTGAGATAGCCATGCTTATTTTTTCCCCCTCTGATATTCTCAGCTATGGAATGTCTGTAGGCAGTCTTTGGGGGACATAATCTTAATTTTATTTTATACATATGTGTGTGTGTGTGAGTGTGTTATTGGGGTCAAGTTGTATATATGCAGTATATACAAATGCATACACATACATACACACACACACAATACCTACTTCTTCATACTTTCCTTTAGCATCTCAGAGTTGATCATCTATTTCACAGCAAGCTGGCCAGATGCCTTTAGATTTTTTTTTTTTTTCATTTCCAAACATCTGGTGATGGGTAAGGGAGGTTAAAGTTAAATCTTTGCTTTGGGGAGAAAGAGTGGTATGATTCCCCCCCCCCTAATTCTATAGATTTTAATTGGGGTGGGGAGAGGTAGAGAGAGAAGGACACTCTTCCTGCTCTCTCTATATTTCTGCTGTTACTCTAAAGCAGAGATATTGCTTTGCGCTTCTTCACAACATTATCTCACTAATGCAGACATCCCTGACTAGAGATTTCATAGAAGACCCAATGGTGGTGTTAAAATAAAGATCTGGGTAATTTGTTTTGACAAGTTGGTGACTTGGCCTTGACAGTGTAGGTAGAAGAGACTCTGTGTAATGATTGCCTAAACCCAAATACTCAGTCTCACAAGCTCGGGCTTAAAGATAACTGATTTATTAAAGGAATAGTATGCAAATACAGAGAAAGCTGAGAATGAGCAAAAGCGCGCCAAATACAAACTAAATACCCTCGCTTCAAACCCAATCCCGCCCCTCGCCCCACCATAGCAATC
Source organism: Candoia aspera (assembly GCF_035149785.1). NCBI lineage: Eukaryota > Metazoa > Chordata > Lepidosauria > Squamata > Candoiidae > Candoia > Candoia aspera. The sequence goes on from NC_086157.1 coordinate 4,010,272, forward strand.
ACCCCCTCCCAGGTGTTGGCAACCGTCACACATCGGCCTGGGAAAGTAACCTTGAAGACATGTCATAACCCAAACATACATTCCTGCAGAACAGCAAGGAGATTACAGCCTGGCACGGCTGAAATTCCCCTCCCCGCAAATGACAGACACGGAACAGGAGAGTGACATGTGAAACGTTACGATGTATTCAAACCATTGGAACGATGAACATGACATATCGCCCCCCTTAAAGAAACTAAACTAAGCAGCAAGTTCATGCGGCTAGGCAGAATAAAGACGGGCTAAGTGATTTTACAGTGTGGGACACGCATCAGCACCTATACATAGGAAGACACGCATCAAAGAATCCACATGTGAAACGCTCCCATTCATCTCTACACAAGATCTAAGCATTGGCATGAAAATTTTCACGATGCAGATATTAGCATTGAACATTGCGATCATGACAAAACGCAAGGAACAGGTTACAGTGGTTAAACAGCATATAAATGCAAAAGGCTAAACAGCATGAGAATGCTAAAGCAAACCACAGAGCCCCGCCCCTCCACTCAGTCCGGAGGGACATGCTTCCAGCAAACAAAGCCCTGAAACCCACCCCTATCTCGCCCGAAATCCAGGATTTCTCGCTGATCGCCAGCCTCGCTCGGTGGGTCCACCTCCTCCGCCCTCAGTGCGATGAATGCGTCGCCTTCTTCCTCGGGCCCCAAGGCGGGCTGTCTCACCTCGGCCTCTCCGCTGCATCCCGCCCGACCGCCGCCGCTCTCCACGCAGCCCAGGCCCCTCGAGGCCGCACCCTTCTTGGCGCTGACACAGGCAGGAACGATGGCTCTCTCCTGCCGCGCTTGCATCCCGTGGAGCAGCGCCATCTCCAGCCACAGGAAGTTCCTCATCCAGTCCCGCTGCGCCTCCGAGCGCTCGCACCGCAGCTCGGTTTCGGTCAGCAGGAACACCCACCACTCCAACGAAAATGCCGATGTGCCGCCCTCCTTCGCCGGAACCATGCAGCCACGCCGCGTCCCAGCCTGGGCCATCAAGGATGCCAGCCACTCCGGGGACCACACCGGGGCGCCGCTCTCCACCTCCAAACCCATCCCCGACTCCGGAACATCGCTACCGGCCACCGCGCTGAGGTCGCTCCCCCGCGACTCTGCCCGTTGCGGCCTGACCCGCCGATCAGCGAATTCCACCTCCGGAAACGTGGGGTATTGGGGTCTCCAGGTGGCATGAGCTAGCCCCGACCGAGCTTCCGCCACGCCGTCCCCGCTGGAGCGCTGTTGCGCCCCGATTCGTCCATCCATTGTTAAAGTCATCGCTAGCTCTCCCCTTCACCAAAGGCTTGGATGGGGGCTAGCGGAAAATTTCATTATGATTCTCAGCTTTATGTAATGATTGCCTAAACCCAAATACTCAGTCTCACAAGCTCGGGCTTAAAGATAACTGATTTATTAAAGGAATAGTATGCAAATACAGAGAAAGCTGAGAATGAGCAAAAGCGCGCCAAATACAAACTAAATACCCTCGCTTCAAACCCAATCCCGCCCCTCGCCCCACCATAGCAATCACCCCCTCCCAGGTGTTGGCAACCGTCACACATCGGCCTGGGAAAGTAACCTTGAAGACATGTCATAACCCAAACATACATTCCTGCAGAACAGCAAGGAGATTACAGCCTGGCACGGCTGAAATTCCCCTCCCCGCAAATGACAGACACGGAACAGGAGAGTGACATGTGAAACGTTACGATGTATTCAAACCATTGGAACGATGAACATGACACTCTGGTGCTAAGTTAGGTTGCTTTTTATAGGCTCCTGGTGTAAATTGGACATGAGCTGGGTCCAATAATTCTGTCTTCTCTAGTTCAGACTATAACATCCCTTGCCCTCACAAGATGGATAACTAGCTATAGCCTCTACTAAGAGCTGCATTATGCCATTGAGGGCAGTTATGATTACTTAATCCTGAGTTGCTTTGTTGCCAAGCATCTGCCAGATCATGATTTGGGAAAAAACCTTTAAACACTGGTGGTAAATAATAATAATCCATGGACAATCACACATTTTCTGTCTGGAGCCCTCTCTTGATTATGTTGTTACATGTTGGCAGCATAGTCTGCTGCTGAAAACAAACCACTTTCCCCTCCTGCTTTGATCAGAGGCTTGCTACTTATTTACTTATTAATTAAAGCAGCTCTGCTTGCCACACCCACAGTGACATTGTGAATCCCCCTGCCAAGTCATTAGAGCAGTGCTCAGTATCTTTCTTGCTCCTGAGTAACAGATACTTTTATTATATATATATAATAAATATATATATACACACATACATACATATACATATACATGCAAGCACACACCCACGCAAGGACACGTACACACACACACACACCAATCAACCACCACTGAGTGTGAAGGTTTTGCCCCTTTTGCAGGAGCTGACCTCCATCGTAAATATCAACTGGAGAAAGATTGTTTATCACCATTTATTTATATATTTACATATATAGATCTTTCTCTAGAGAGTACAGACATGCACTGCATAAGCATTTGAAACTGGTATTTGGGAAGCAAAGGGATCTTTCCAAAAGCAGACTTGCTGGTCCTTTTCAGAGCATCTTAAAGTGAGCAGTGACAATTTGCTTGACTTATAACTGAAGGAATTCAGAGTGCCTGCAAAGTGGTGTAAATAAACCAGAAGGGAACTCCATCTTTCAGTATTAATTGATTATAATTGACTGTAATTGTCTTACTGTAACAAAGAGAGATACAGCAAAAGTGCTGGGAAGTGATTTGGGTCATTAGCAAATCACATTGCCTGCCAGTTTGCAGACAACTTCTGATCCTTCCCGTTCCTCAAGTCTCTCATAACTTGCTATTTACTATTTGAGTGGCAAATAGCTTAGCTTCTAGCCTGACCTAGAACTTAAGATTTATTCCTTAAATGCAGCAGCTTCTGCAAGGAACACAATCCTACATGTTTTAAAGAAATCTGCAGCTTTCCCAAGAGAAGACTTTACAAAGGCAGCAGAGAAGTAAATTAAACCCAAGCCTTACTGGAAAAATCAAAATATGATTAACAAGTAGTGCTCTTTGTGGTGACCTTTTCTCTTCAAATTTGCTCCTGAGAGTGCTGGAGATGTGTATTTATGGCCATATACACAAACCCTTCTCTGTGCATGTAGTTCTGGAGGAATTAGCAAAGGTGGCCAAAGCAGGCTGTCACTCTTTCTTTGGAAGGAAATCCAGGGAAAATGGAAAGTAGTCTTTAATGGCCTTTTGGGACAGTTTGGAAGGTGGACTTTGTGTGATCCAGAGTTCCTTTGTATATTCCTTCTGTCAATATTCCTTCTGTCACACTCCAGAGGCCTGAAAAACAAACAGCTTTGCTAATTCAGTTCTGAATACCTTCATGCTGTTGTCATGAACAGCTTGTAATTTCAGTCTGGCATCATTCCATTGGCAGCATCTTCTTCTCCTTATTTGCTAGGGCGGCTACCCTCTTCGGGTTTCCTGGACACCTGAACCTGTGAGAGCTGCTGGTTTTGTTTTTAATATGCATTTCTAGTTCTGGTCTGTAGCTGAGACACAACCCATTTAGCAGGACTGTGGAAAGCTTTCGTTGGAAGAATCAGGGGTGAGTTCATCAAATCACCTTGTCAGCTTAACTCACTGCATCTACGAATCACCAGATTGATTCAGTGTGGCAAATTGGGTGCCTTCAAATGTATTTGGTGACCCGATGGACTTTTGTGCATACACATGTATACTTTCATCAGATTGATCCAACAGTTTAAATCAAATCAAGTTCACTTGTCGAATCAATATTTTGAAACAACTTAGCTCAGAACTGAATTGACAGTTTCAGAGCAGTTCAAACTACCCTTCCTTTTACCTTCACTTTGTCTGCTTCACAGTTTACCACTTCCTGGTTTTCTATTACATTTCTGGTTGCCTATTCTCCACTGCCACCATATTTTAGACACTACATGCCATTTCAGCTAAAGGAACTCATCTCAACATAAACATTAAGCATCTGAACCAATTAGATGCTGACTGTGGGGAGCATCAGAAAGGGAAGTGGGTTGAACATGCCTTCCCGTCATTGGTCATCTCCCCCCAAAGAAGTCCAGTCCCCTTTAAAAGGCACAACAAGCTTCAAGTCACATTGAGATTTTTTGTTTTTAATGGTGCACTGATACTCCAGTCTTGAATAAGCAACCAGTGTGGCATTCTGACAGGCTTGCAAAGGTCCCCTCTCTGCCATGAATTAACTGATCCTTCAGAAATCATGTTACTTGAAGATCCACCTCTTGGTGTGATGTTCTTGGTGTGCTTTTGCAAAACCTTTTAGAATAACATCTATAGATTAACCCCCCATCCACTGTCTCTTTTTAAAATGTTTTATTAATTACCATTAAATAAACAGATAAAGAGATACTAGCAGATAACAAATAAATACAGGCAGGCTATTTATTTATTTTAATAAGAAGATATAAACACATACATGAAAGAAACCTATAAATGGAGGACCAAAAATTTGTACGTATGTAGGTTACTGTATGTGTGTACAATCTTAAGGAGAAATACAACTCTTTGAAAGGTCCCCATTCAATACTGTATATCTTCATCACCAAGTTTATTGTCTACAAACTCCCAGCGAGCTTCAGTTGTCAATAGTAATATAACAGGCAATTCTACCCTTCTAAAAAGGACATCATTTGATTCCTGTGAAATTCTAGCACTTCTCAATGGTGGGAGGGGAAAAAGTGAAAATATGCATTCCAAAGTAGGCATGGGAAACCCTGGCATCTGCTAACCGAAAACAAATTGGGAAAAGCCTCCTCATCATTGAACAAACCCCAGATTATGCAGCTGTTCATTACCAGAATTAGACATCTCCTGCTGCCCTTTTGAAGGGAGAGGCGCTGTGGATGGACTGAACAATCTCTGAATTATAGTACAATAAGACAGACCTCCTAAAGTGTCACACACATAGAAAAGAAGATAACAAAGGACAGCTTAAGTTCTTGGCATTTTAAAGGAGGCAATCAAGAGGCCCTTTGAATTCTCTGCTTCACTTCATCTGCATTTTGTGCCAAACTGACAAAGCATCCCATTCATGGGTCAGCAATCTCCTTTATGGATGCAGGGGTGTTTCTAGCAAGCTGACTCTGCAGATGCTACCATTTCAAAGCGCAAATGCAATGAACTGCCTGGCCTTAGTCTTTAGAAAATTATGATGCGACGCCTTCTTTGGGCTAATGAAATTGCAAGGCTTTAGTGACGGGAGGGTAGGTCAGAGGGCTTGATGTGATCTCAAGGGGCTGGATCATTTATTCAGCTTCAGCTCTAGCTTCTTGGGTCAGATGGGCAAATGGATTTAAATCAATCTTTCATCTGTAATTATCACTGCAATCTCTAATTAGCTATGGCTATTATTTTCTATAATGTCCTTCACTGGTATTCACGTCAACATGAAAAGAGATTCTTAAATAAGGAAATTGACAATATAAGACCACTCCGTTAATTCTTCCCAGACCTGGAAAGTCCAACAAGCAGTGCTACCTCTATACCAATTATGTGTGTTTCCTGTTTTTATATGACAGATAAAGGACTTTCTTCTGCAAATTAGGGTCCGAGGCCTACACCTGCTTCATCTACATAGTCCTCCTCTCTCACTTTTTCTTAGGGTAAAACTACCATTTGTATCTCAGTTGCAATGTGTCTGTCTTCCTTTTTCCTTAGCACCTAATGAACATGGGGGGCATAGGGCACTGAAAGCAGTTATTGGTGGATAGTATTTCCACAAACATAGCCACTAGGAAGTACTACTGTAAGTTACATGTGTGTCATGAGTAAGGAGGGCGAGCAGGGGGCTCCCACCCAGACTGTCAAGCGCATGCGTAGCACTGAGGAACTGTTCAGCCATTCAAAGAGACACAGATCGGGACCGCCTTAACCTTTGGGGTTTATATGGCTGGGTTTTCCCACGCCTTCTCAGTTTGTTAGGATTCTTGTTAAGTACTACTAATAAATATTAGAGACCAAGTCCTCGTCTCAGTGTGTTTCCTGGTAATCAGGACATCAATCCTAACAAACTCCTACTCCCATCGAAAGAGGGAGGAACAAGCAATTAAACAGATACGTTTAGAAATGTCTTCAGAAAACCAAGAAATGCGGCTCGCCATCCAGCAATTGGCAGCAGCCTTACAGCAACACCAGCAACAAGTAGATCTCCAGATCAACACATTACAAGCTGCCATGCTACAGCAGTTGCAACAACCAGCTCCGATTAACCCACAACCGGCACCACCAGCAGCAGCAGCAGCAGCCCCACCGGTAATGTTGAGATCACAGGGCAGTCTACCAGAGAAATTTGGAGGAGAAGCAGGACAGCTGAGAATCTTTCTCACACAGTGTACTATGTTCTTCGACAGCAGACCCGCAGAGTTTCCCACAGACAGAACCAGAGTCACCTTCATCCTAGGCCTGCTGAAGGGACCAGCGGCCAAATGGGCTATTCCCATGGTGGAGAACAACGATCCAATTCTCAACGACTACCAGAACTTTTTGGCAGGCTTCCGAGCACATTTTGACGACCCCATCAGAGAGGCCACGGCCAGCCGGGAGATTAGGAGGCTCAAGCAAGGTAACAAGAGGGTGGGACTCTACATTGCTGATTTCAAGTTGTTAGCAGGAGATCTGGACTGGAATGAGAGTGCATTAAAAGACCAATTCAAACAGGGGCTGGATGAGGAGATTAAGAATGAACTGGTGCGCCAGGGAACACCAGCCACGTTAGAAGCCCTATATCAGCTATCGGTGGTCATAGATGCCAGGCTAGAGGAGCTTAGGCAGATGCAGCCGGGGAGAAGCAAGACCCTCCGAGCGTTTTCAGGATTCCCAACTCCTCTTGTAGCAGCCTCTCACTCAGCACGAGAGGAGCCAATGCAGATTGGGGCAAGCAGGAGACTGATTTCCGAGACTGAGAGGCAGAGAAGGAGAGAGAGAGCCCTGTGTTTCTACTGCGGAGCCCAGGGGCACATGGTGAGAACTTGCCCTGCGAGAGGCCAAACTGCTCCAGTAAGACCCCCAGGGCAAGCAGCTGAAACAGGACCCATCCCCGCCTCTGTTTCCAATCAGGGAAACTCCGTTGGTCTCCCTCCCAAGAGCTCAGCAGGAAGACCGTAAATCAATTAAGGAGAGCTCATTCCGAAGATTCCAGGCAAGACTTTTACTACTTACCCGTAAAAGTCCAAGTCAACCCAGAGCACCAGGTCAAGCTAGAGGCCCTCGTGGATTCTGGAGCTTCAACTAATTTTGTTGATGCACAGACCGTACAAGACTGCAACATACCGACCAGGGAATTGCCATGCCCCATAGAAGTAGAGACCATTGACGGCCAGCCCCTCAAGGCAGGGCCGATTAGAAGGCTCACAGAACCGGTGCAGCTCACAGTGGGAGACCACACTGAATGGATCCAGCTTTATGTTACTGCAGCGCTAAATGTGCCGGTAATCCTAGGCACGCCTTGGCTGAGGATCCACAACCCGTTGATGAACTGGACTACAGGAGCAATCTCCTTCCCAGCTAAGGAATGCCAGCACCACAAGAGTCAAGCCGCTCCACACTCTCCAGCAACCAACGCAGTCACAGTAGCAGGGGGGGTCCACTTGCCAGCCAAGTATGCAGATTTTGCAGACGTTTTCAGCGAGCAAGAGGCCACAGCACTACCCCCCCATAGGGACTGTGACTGCACCATTGAGTTGTTACCAGGAGCCAAGATCCCAGCAAGGAAACAATATCCCATGTCCCCCAAGGAGTTAGCCACCTTAAAGGATTACTTGGACTCCAATCTCCAGAAGGGCTTCATCCGACCATCTACGTCCCCAGCGTCTGCTCCTACCTTCTTCGTACCAAAGAAGCCCGACCCGTTGGCACCTGCAACCCAGGAGACACCCTTGAGAGTGGTCCACGACTTCAGTTTCTTAAATAAACAAGCAAAGAGAGAATCCTATCCTCTGCCCTTAATCTCGGAGCTGCTAGATCGCTTGCAGAAGGCACGCATGTTTACCAGGTTGGATCTCAGGAGTGCGTACAATCTGATCCGGGTGAAAGAGGGGCACGAATACCTGACTGCCTTCGACACCAGGTTTGGCAAATTTGAGTACCTTGTTATGCCCTTTGGCTTGTCTAATGCAGGAGCCATATTTTCCAGATTTATGAATCACGTTTTTGCTGATTTACTAGACAAATACATGGTCGTTTATCTAGATGACATATTAATTTTCTCTGAGGATGCCACAACTCACGTAACCCATGTACGTAATGTTTTGCAAAGACTGAGAGAGAACAGGCTGTTCGCCAAGCTAGAGAAGTGTGCCTTTGATTTAACTGAAGTACATTTCCTGGGCTATATAGTATCCACAGAAGGCATATCCATGGATCCTGCTAAGGTCCAGGCAATTCTCTCTTGGCCACCTCCCCGAAATGTTAAAGATGTACAAAAATGGTTAGGATTCTGTAATTTTTATCGCCGTTTTGCCCCGGCCTATAGCCATCGGACCAGACCATTCACACAGCTCTTGAAGAAAGGCTCAAGATTCGTATGGGGGGAGAGGGAGCAAGCAGCGTTCCAGGAGTTGAAGCAGCTTTTTGCTTCCCAACCGCTCTTAAGGCACCCTGACCCCACGAAGCCATTCATAATGTACTCAGATGCTTCAGACGTTGCCATTGGGGCAGTGTTATTGCAATATACAAACAGGGCAGAGAATACATTGCTTCCTTGTGCCTTTTTCTCACGCCTACTCTCACCAGCAGAGAGAAACTATGATGTGTTTAACAGAGAGTTGCTGGCAATTAAAGCAGCATTCCAAGAGTGGAGGCACTGGCTAGAAGGGGCAACCTTTCCGGTGAAAGTTTGCACCGATCACAAGAATTTACAGCTTCTACAAAACACCAGATCCCTCACCCCACGCCAGATCAGATGGAGCCAGTTTTTCTCCCGTTTCAATTTTGTCATTTCTTATGTGCCCGGGGCGCAAAACTGCTTGGCAGACGCCCTGTCTCGATCCTTTCAGGCAGACCCCCCCACTCACCAGGAAGTACAGGCTGCTATATTACAACCTCACAACTTTGATCAGCCGATGAGGGGGAGCCAAACGGAGAGTTTAGCAGCAGGCAGCCAAGTAGAGGACCTATTTGCAAGAGCCAGAGCTCAGCAGCAACAGGACCCCTATGCCAGGGCCAGGATGGATGACCTCCAGAGGGCCCCGCAAGACACTGCCTCCCCTTTCAATGTGGAGGCAGGAATCCTCTGGCATAGTGGGCGATTGTATATTCCCCCTTCATTGAGGGAAGAAGTACTGAGACTGTGTCATGACCACCAAACAGCAGGCCACGGAGGCGTTTTCAAAACTCTCCATAGAGCTCTGAGAGACTACTGGTGGCCTAAGATGGTTGCAGACATTAAGGGCTACGTTGCTTCTTGTCACACCTGCAGACGAGCCAAGCCTCTCCCAGGGAAGCCCACAGGACTCTTGCAGCCCCTACCCACCCCCAGTAGGCCTTGGGATACGATCTCCATGGATTTCATCACTGATTTACCCCCGGTCCAGGGCCTGACTTCCATACTGGTGGTGGTGGACCTTTTCACAAAGATGGCACATTTTATTCCTTGCAAGGGCCTCCCATCTGCACCAGCCACCGCGCAGTTGTTCATAGACCACGTTTTTAGGTATAGAGGCATGGTGAATCACTTGGTGAGTGACAGAGGCCCTCAGTTCACTTCCAGGTTCTGGAGGGCCCTTTTCCAGTCATTAGGGGTCCAGATCCACCTGTCATCAGCGCATCACCCTGCCAGTAATGGGCAGGCCGAAAAAATTAACCAGTGGTTACAGCAGTATCTCAGGTGTTACACCACGTATCGGCAAGACAATTGGCCAGCCCTGTTGCCCATGGCAGAATTCACTTATAACAACTCTGTGCAGTCATCTACCCAGATGTCTCCGTTCCAAGCGCTCTACGGGGTTAACCCTCAGGTGTTGCCCACCTCCTCCCAGCAGGGAACTGTTCCAGCCGCAGCTGATTTTCTTAAAGAGCAACAAGCCGCACAGGAGTTGTTAAAGGAGCAGCTGAACAGGGCAAAGAGTGCTTACAAAAGGGCGGCAGACGCTCACAGGCAGGAGGGGCCAGCGATTGCGGTAGGAGACAAAGTGTGGCTCTCTACCAAGTTCTTGATCTCTACCAGACCCTCCAAGAAATTGGACTCTAAGTTCGTCGGCCCTTTCACTGTGGTGCAGCAGATAAATCCAGTAGCTTATCGTTTACAGCTCCCACCATCCATGAAGATCCATCCAGTGTTTCACAGAGCCTTGCTAGCCAAAGACCCTCCCCCAAGTAACTTGCGATCGCACCTACCCCCACCACCTCCAGTAATTGTGGAGGGAGAGGAGGAGTACGAAGTGGAAGAGATTCTGGACTCTAGGAGGAGGGGAAGGGGCATCCAATATTTCATACACTGGAAGGGGTACCCTGAGGAGGAGCGCACGTGGGAGAATGCCAGAGATGTACATGCTCCAGCACTGGTTCATCGATTCCATCAGCTTTTCCCTCACAAACCCAAGCCTCGCATTTTAGCCGAGATTCCTCTTTCGCCTGAGCAGGCCGAAGAAGCCCAAGCTGAGGAGTTCGTGAGTGTGTATTTCCCCCCGCCCCTGCCTGAAGCCTCGACTCCAGTTACAGAGGAGGTGGGGGAACCACAGCCCTCCACCTCGGGCTTGCATTTCCCAGGGGGGAGGGGGGCTGACCCTGCTAACTCTCTAGATGTTTTTCAGCAGCAGCCACCTGGCTCGGAGGCGTTATCGGATTGGGAGGGCAGCACCGCTTCGTCCGTGGAGGAGTTGTCCTTTGAAGAATTGCCTTCTTTGCCAAGTTCTCATGAGACTTTACAAGCAGACAACATATCTTATCAAGACTCTGGAGGGGAGGGGGCTGAAATGGAATATCAATCTGGAAGGGAGGGTGATGTCATGAGTAAGGAGGGCGAGCAGGGGGCTCCCACCCAGACTGTCAAGCGCATGCGTAGCACTGAGGAACTGTTCAGCCATTCAAAGAGACACAGATCGGGACCGCCTTAACCTTTGGGGTTTATATGGCTGGGTTTTCCCACGCCTTCTCAGTTTGTTAGGATTCTTGTTAAGTACTACTAATAAATATTAGAGACCAAGTCCTCGTCTCAGTGTGTTTCCTGGTAATCAGGACAATGTGCATGGACCCAGGAATTGTCAGTCATTGCTTTCTCATTGCTTGCAATTACAGTTGAGTTGAGTTGAGTACAGTTGAGTTGATTTTTATATAGCAAAAGCTATATAAAAAGTTTTTAAGTGCTCCTGAGCAATAATCATAAGTGGTATAAAATTAGATTGGTCCCGTCCCTGTTGGCCTTCCTAAGGTCTTGAAAACTTGGTTCTGTGCCCAATCCTGGCTGTGTCAATAACTGGTTGGATGATGGCTGGCTGCTATGTGTTTTATTTATTTATTTATTTATTTATTTATTGAAATTTTGTATTTTGTGTATTTTATTGTAAGCCACCTAGAATCCTGTATATGAGATGGACAGCTATATAAATGCAATAAATAAATGAATATAGTGAAGTAAATATATACATATCGAAGGATGGAAACCCCTTCCATTTCCAAAATCAGAAGTCCCCAACCATTTTCAGGAGGTGGACTTCTTTGGAAGTTTGGGAGTGTGCCATGGATGTTCTCACAAAATTGTTGAGTAGTTCCTGTCAGTGGGCATTATCAGTTCTTTTCTTTTTTTCTTTTTAAAGAAAAATACTGATTTATTGTGTAGATTTATAGCCCAGCTTTCCTCCAGGGCTCTCTCCCCTTCCAACCCCCCAATTTTATGGGATATGTTGAACTGAGAGCTCAGCCAATGAGCTTCCATGGATGAGAGCAGACTTGAACCTGAATTTCTCCAATCCTAAATCCATTGCTTTAACAAAAATACCATAAACATGCTTTATATATATCAATTTATCAAAAGGGAAACCAGTTGGGATGCTTCCTATCATACTGCCTTTTAGTTTCTGTTTCAAGACAGGTAGAAAACTGGGTTGTCACCACCATACAGTATATATGAATGCTTATGTGGAGTGTGGTGCTTTGATTTATAGCATTATTTTGTTAAAATAATGAAAATAGTAATGAAACCTTAAGTCAGGAGGAGCAGGGAGGTGCTAAGCATCAAGAAAAGGACTGACTGCAGAGCCTCTGAAGCTTGGGGGAGGTTAGGAGAGCATTAATTGTACCCGCCCCCCCTCAAAAATCTCTAGCATGGTAATCTTGCAGGAAAATGATCACTTTTTCCTCTGAACTGATTCAGAGTTTCCATACAGCTTTAGTGCAATTCTCATCATTTCTTTTAAAGAAAGAGCTGTGTGCTGAACAGCTTGGCTTTATGCGTACTTCAATGTATCTTCCCCAGAAAGCAATCCGAGATAGGATTTACATTCCCCAGCTTTCTGGGGGAGGCTTTGTGTCTGGGCACTGAGGAGGAAATGAAGAATTAGTCAGGAGAGTTCAGTCAACATTTTTTCAAAGAAGTCACCAACCACTGTGACTTTGAGTAGCCACAGTCATTCTCCGATTCTGGGTAAATGTTGTAGTTTATTTCTGTTCACTCAGATAGAGGAAGCTACTGGATTTCCTTGTGCCCAAAGAGAACTGCATGAATGTTGCTCTTGTTAGAACAACACGTCATCTTTCCATTGGAACTTTTGTCAGAATAAGCAGGTGGCAGGTAAACATGAGTTGTGCACCCAGTGAGAGTTTTGTAAATGCTGGTTTGAAGCCCAAGGCTTGACTAAAACATAGTATTGACTGTATGATGACCGTTTTCCTTTGAAAGGTCAAATGTGTTCCACAAAGCTACTGTGTGCACATAGATGGAAGTATATAGGCAGATATCGGTATAGATATAATAATATTGTGTTAATATTATTGTTGTTGCTATTGTTGTTGTTGTTATGGCCAAAGGTCTGAAATGTAAAATACAACCAAAAACTGCAAGCTGCAACAAGATTATACGAAATTATATAAAAATATTAGAATGCTTAGAAACATTAGAATGGTTCAAAAATATTAGAATATTAGAATGGTGAATACACAGGCTAGATCATAATTGTGGGACACCTTGAGGTACTTGATGGCTCTTTTTCACTGCTGCTGCAGATAGAAAGAGAGATACAGGGTGTCCCCAAAGTCAGGCCCCACAGACAATTTATTATATAAATTCCATTGTATGTTGGAATTGGTTGCCATTTTCTAAACACTTCCTTACTTGCTTAATGCATGACCTTTCAGCATTCTTCAGTACAGTAACATTTGCTCTTTTTTTTGTTGTTTATTCGTTTAGTCGCTTCCGACTCTTCGTGACTTCATGGACCAGCCCACGCCAGAGCTTCCTGTCGGTCGTCAACACCCCCAGCTCCCCCAGGGACGAGTCCGTCACCTCTAGAATATCATCCATCCATCTTGCCCTTGGTCGGCCCCTCTTCCTTTTGCCTTCCACTCTCCCTAGCATCAGCATCTTCTCCGGGGTGTCCTGTCTTCTCATTATGTGGCCAAAGTATTTCAGTTTTGCCTTTAATATCATTCCCTCAAGTGAGCAGTCTGCCTTTATTTCCTGGAGGATGGACTGGTTGGATCTTCTTGCAGTCCAAGGCACTCTCAGAATTTTCCTCCAACACCACAGTTCAAAAGCATCGATCTTCCTTCGCTCAGCCTTCCTTATGGTCCAGCTCTCGCAGCCATATGTTACTACAGGGAACACCATTGCTTTAACTATGCGGGCCTTTGTTGTCAGTGTGATGTCTCTGCTCTTAACTATTTTATCGAGATTTGTCATTGCTCTTCTCCCAAGGATTAAGCGTCTTCTGATTTCCTGACTGCAGTCAGCATCTGCAGTAATCTTTGCACCTAGGAATACAAAGTCTTTCACTGCTTCTACATTTTCTCCCTCTATTTGCCAGTTATCAATCAAGCTGGTTGCCATAATCTTGGTTTTTTTGAGGTTTAGCTGCAAGCCAGCTTTTGCACTTTCTTCTTTCACCTTCATCATAAGGCTCCTCAGTTCCTCTTCACTTTCAGCCATCAAAGTGGTATCATCTGCATATCTGAGATTGTTAATGTTTCTTCCAGCGATTTTAACTCCAGCCTTGGATTCCTCAAGGCCAGCTTGTCGCATGATGTGTTCTGCATACAAGTTGAATAGGTAGGGTGAGAGTATACAGCCCTGCCGTACTCCTTTCCCAATCTTAAACCAGTCTGTTGTTCCGTGGTCTGTTCTTACTGTTGCTACTTGGTCGTTATACAGATTCTTCAGGAGGCATACAAGATGACTTGGTATCCCCATACCACTAAGAACTTGCCACAATTTGTTATGGTCCACACAGTCAAAGGCTTTAGAATAGTCAATAAAACAGAAATAGATGTTTTTCTGAAACTCCCTGGCTTTTTCCATTATCCAGCGGATATTGGCAATTTGGTCTCTAGTTCCTCTGCCTTTTCTAAACCCAGCTTGTACATCTGGCAATTCTCGCTCCATGAACTGCTGAAGTCTACCTTGCAGGATCTTGAGCATTACCTTACTGGCATGTGAAATGAGTGCCACTGTTCGATAGTTTGAACATTCTTTAGTGTTTCCCTTTTTTGGTATGGGGATATAAGTTGATTTTTTCCAGTCTGATGGCCATTCTTGTGTTTTCCAGATTTGCTGGCATATAGCATGCATTACCTTGACAGCATCATCTTGCAAGATTTTGAACAGTTCAGCTGGGATGCCGTCGTCTCCTGTTGCCTTGTTATTAGCAATGCTTCTTAAGGCCCACTCAACCTCACTCTTCAGGATGTCTGGCTCTAGCTCACCGACCACACCGTCAAAGCTATCCCCGATATTGTTATCCTTCCTATACAGGTCTTCTGTATATTCTTGCCACCTTTTCTTGATCTCTTCTTCTTCTGTTAGGTCCTTGCCATCTTTGTTTTTGATCATACCCATTTTTGCCTGGAATTTACCTCCGATGTTTCTAATTTTCTGGAAGAGGTCTCTTGTCCTTCCTATTCTATTGTCTTCTTCCACTTCCGCGCATTGCTTGTTTAAAAATAATTCCTTATCTCTTCTGGCTAACCTCTGGAATTTTGCATTTAATTGGGCATATCTCCCCCTATCACTGTTGCCTTTTGCTTTCCTTCTTTCTTGGGCTACTTCTAGTGTCTCAGCAGACAGCCATTTTGCCTTCTTGGTTTTCTCTTTCTTTGGGATGTATTTTGTTGCCGCCTCCTGAACAATGCTGCCAACTTCTGTCCAGAGTTCTTCCGGGACCCTATCTACTAAGTCCAGTCCCTTAAATCTATTCTTCACCTCCACTGCATATTCCTTAGGAATATTAGTGAGCTCATATCTAGCTGATCTGTGGGTCTTCCCTAATCTCTTTAGTCTGATCCTAAATTGTGCAAGAAGAAGTTCGTGATCTGAACTACAGTCAGCTCCAGGCCTTGTTTTTACCGACTGTACAGATGTCCGCCACCTTTGGCTGCAAAGGATGTAGTCAATCTGATTTCGGTGTTGTCCATCTGGTGAAGTCCATGTATAAAGCCGTCTCTTAGGTTGTTGGAAGAGAGTGTTTGTTATGCAGAGTGAATTGTCTTGGCAAAATTCTATCAGCCTGTGTCCTGCTTCGTTTTGTTCTCCCAGGCCATACTTACCTGTAATTCGAGGTGTCATTTGACTGCCCACCTTAGCATTCCAGTCTCCTGTGATGAAAATAACATCTCTTTTAGGCGTGTTGTCCAGTAGGTGCTGCAGATCCTCATAGAACTGCTCTACTTCAGCTTCTTCAGCATTTGTGGTTGGGGCGTATATTTGGATCACTGTGATGTTAGATGGCTTGCCCTGAATTCGAATTGAGATCATTCTATCGTTTTTTGGGTTGTATCCAAGCACTGCTTTAGCCACTTTACTATTAATTATGAAGGCTACTCCATTTCTTCTGTGGTCCTCTTGTCCACAGTAGTAGATCTGGTGGTCATTTGATGTGAAGTGGCCCATTCCAGTCCATTTCAGTTCACTGACGCCCAGAATGTCTATCTTTAATCTTGACATCTCACCAATAACCACATCCAATTTGCCCTGGCTCATAGATCTTACATTCCAGGTTCCAATGGTGTGTTGATCCTTAGAACATTGGATTCGCCGTTCACCACCAGCACCGTCGGCCGCTAGCCGTCCTTTCGGCTTTGAGCTAGCTGCGTCATCACGTCTGGGACTAGTTGAGCTCATCCTCTGTTCCTCCCCAGTAGCATTTTGACCATCTTCCGACCTGGGGGTCTCATCTTCCGATGGTATACCGACATATCTCTGGTTGTACTGATCCATTTAGTTTTCACGGCAAGAATACTGGGGTGGGTTGCCATTACCTTCCCCAGGGATCGCATTTAGTCTGACCTCTCTGTCATGACCTTCCCGTCTTGGGTGGCCCTTCACGGTTTAGCTCATGGCATCATTGAGGTGCTCAAGCTCCAGCACCACGACAAGGTAACGATCCTTTGCTGAAGAACATTTGCTCTGGGAAAGTAAATAAATAAATACATAAACAAACATATTGTGATTGGCCTATGGGGCATGACTTTTGGGGACATCCTGGATGCAGATGCAGATGCAGATACATCCATTATTTATATCTTAAGCGGAGGCTGACCACATGAACCTATATTTTCTTCTTAGAGGAGACTCAATAGTTCAAAAAGTATTCACCTGTCTACACAGAGGCCCTTTTAGAATATTTTCCATGTATACGGAATCTGATTTGTGAGAGCTAGAACTTTTTTGTCAGACTAGAAACTCCCAGGCTAAAAACCAAACTTCTTTGCCTCACTCATCATTAGGCAATATAGTTTTTTGTTTAGACTCTGAGTAATTCCTGTTATTTTATTTCTTTAGTTCGGTCCCTCTGAGATGTGTCTGCTGTGCTCTGGCTATCCTAATACCTTCTTTCTCTCACAGGAGAGGACCAACAGGTCCTCTCTTGATGATGCAGAAGCATAATCCTCAGCTCTCTCTCTTCAAATAATAAATGACACATGATTATTCTAAAACACTTGACATATAAGCTCTAAAAGATTATTTCATTGTTGGAATAACTTTTCTGCCCTCATAAAATGTTTTTGAATTACTGTCTGAGTGGTAACCTTGGATGCCTTCCCTGGCCCTTAATTATTTTCATGGGTTCTAAAGAGACTTCAGTGGCCATTTTACATTTTCCTCTGGGTCCCTGAGAATTGGACCATTCAGAACTATTGTGAAATGACCAGTGTTTACAATAGTGCAAATTCTGGGAATTCCCCTCCCCAGAAAAACTCTTTGAACTTCCCTTGAAATTCCCTTGCTGGTGGAGGATCCCCCAAATTACATCTGAATCTTGGTTTATACAGTATGACAACTTTCAGCAGGGGAAAACTTCTTTTCAATATATGCAAGACTATGTCAAATTTAAGATATCCTTTTAGGACAATGCAGTGCTACATACATATACACTTTTTACCAGACCTACATTTTTTTTTTTTAAATCAAGACAGACCTACAATTCAAGTTGTAATATTTATAGCCATTTTAATAATAGCAAGTAAAAATCAGCTCCCTTTGGTTACTTATAAAATGTTCATATCTTTGGTGATTCATTCTTCCTATAATATACTATTTATTTCTCAAACTTCTCCCTTAGGTCTCTTCTTCTCCATTTCATTGCTTGTCACAGAGAAGTTCAAGAAAGAACAAAAGAGAATATCCTAAACATATATAGTACATTTATAACAATTACATTGTTTCCCCCAAGGCTTCAATGACTCAGAGGCTCCCAACCCATAATATCGAATACACTTATCTCTCTATTTGCTTTGTGTAGCAAAGGATGGATCAAAGTCAAGTCTGTGTGCTACAGATAACTCACTTTTAAATACCAGAGAAGAAAGCCCTATGATCTGGCCTCAAATTGTCAACTGCAAATTGGGAGCCTTGTTCATGTTCCTTCTTGTTTGAGATCAATTCATTCTCTTTGTCTGATCCTGTGTCTTCAGTTCCAACACTGCCAGAGAACTGAGTCTTGTTATAGGATTTTAAGAACTCATTGAGTTCTGTTTTGATGTGGTTTGAAATAGAGTGTCCATCATTTTCATACCCTGTGCAGTTTGATTGAGCCCAAAGGGAAGAGCATGGGGAAGGGATTCATTTCAGAACAATTTTAGCTTCTTTGCTAAAATGTGCAAAAGTGTTTCACCCAAAGATATATCTGGGAGTTTATTTATTTACAGTATTTACATGGGCATTCATATACTACTTCCAAACATTGGCATCCAGAGCTAGACCCAGTGACAAAAAAATGATGACATGCTGTATATGCAGTCACAACACAGCACCCTTTTCTTGGTTGGGTGCAAGTACGTAAGTCACAGGGTCCGCCTTGTGATGCCACCGCCAAGTGAGTCCCAACCTTGGGTGCAAGTATGTAAGTCACAGGGTCTGCCTCGTGATGCCACAATGCATATTTTATCACTTGCCTTCCCTCTTGATTCTTAATTCCCTCCCACTTGA
Organism: Candoia aspera; assembly: GCF_035149785.1. NCBI lineage: Eukaryota > Metazoa > Chordata > Lepidosauria > Squamata > Candoiidae > Candoia > Candoia aspera. Next base: position 4,028,929 of record NC_086157.1, read on the forward strand.
TTCTTTCCTCCATCTTCCTGCATGGTTTTCTGCACTTCAGGACAGTGTATAAACATCTAATGAAATCAGGGAAAGCTGCATATTTTTTACCTCCATAACAGCAGCAAGGAAGGCAGGCTAGAAAAGGCTGGCTTGCTCAAAGTTATCAAGAGGAAATTCTGAAATGACTGCATTACTAAGACTAGTTTAATTTCAGAGGTTTATCTACAAATCCTGATTTTCATCACCACGTTTCCATTAATGTGAAAACAGAAGAGAATTAGAGTTCCTTGTGGGGCAAAGTACTTGAGGATTTTGAATGAAGTCAAATGAGATGCACTGATAACCACATCTGATCCATGTTTACTCAGGAGCAACACCCACTCTGTAGTTATGTAGTGGGTTTAAATCCTAAGTAAGTGTGCATTCTACTGTAATCTAAACCTGCATTTTATGCATACCTATGTAAGAGTAAGTGAACAGAGCAGGACTAAGTAAACATGCAGAGTTGAATTATAGCACTCATATACTTTCTTAGGGCAGGTATGAACATGCATATTCGTGTGGGGTGCCACCCAGTGTTATAAACTTTCACTGCACATTTCTCTTGTCATCTACTAACACACTGTTGTGGCCTTTGAAACTACTATTGCCAACCAACCTTCTAAATGCATTATGTTGCAGATGCTCATCCTTTCCTCCATTGTCTCCACATAATTAATAAATGCAAATAGCAAAAAAGTGTAAATGCTTGGCAGGTGTTGTCTTGACATTGTAAAATTTCAGGACCCAATTCCTTGGAGCAACTCCTGTTTTCTTTTCCTGTTTAGCAGTGGACATGTATGGATTTTGGGTCCTTGTGTTCAGTCTTTGTGCTGGGTCCTTGTGTTCCTTCTGGGTCCAGCACTGGGTCCAGCACTGTAAGAAGGCTGACATCTACAGCTTAGTTCACCAGATATGGTGTTTTACCAGGATGAAAGCACGAAAGCTCAATCCTGTGGTTATTCTGAAATGGGCAATGGAAACCCTACAAAGGACTGAAGTTCTTTTGGACCTTAATCATGCTTTTGTTAGCATTCTTCCATTCTTCTATTAAATTCATTGTTAACTGTGTAGAAGATCCTGAGATGATAATATGATATGGATTTATGTTTTTAAATAATGATTTTTTAAAAGTAGTGGAGTCCTTTATCCACAAAACTCTATTTACGGTTATGTTTGTGAAGTCCTTGGTGCTCTCTGAGCTTGGTTGTTTTCTTGCAGATGTTTCATTACCCAAGTAGGTAACATCATCAGTAGATAATGAAACATCTGCAAGCAAACAACCAAGCTCAGAGACCACCAAGGACCCCACAGTTCAACCCTGACCAACATACAGTATATTCTCTTCTATTGGAACTGTTATGTTTCTTACACATGGGCTTTGTTTTTGAGAAGTGTATAATGAGGTTCCCACCAAAACTGAGGAAAAGAGGAGGAAGAGGAAGAAAAGAAAACGATAAGGCAGGAGAAGCACTTTCTGAGTTTATAAAACATGCTATCATTTTCTAAATCCTTTCCTTTGGGTGAAGTTGAAAAGCATTATTATTCCTACCTGACAGATGATATCATGGCTAAAGCTGAAAAATAATGGTTTGCCTGAGGCAACCTAGTGAATTCGTGGGGGATGTACAGTAAAACTTGGAGATTTCCAGGTTCTGCCTATTGGCCAATTTCCTTAGCATCACTTATAATAGCAATATACTGGATTCTCTCCTTCTTGGGGGTGGGGATGGGGGTGAGGATAAGGGTCTGAGTACCTGAGTTAGCTTTAAATAATGTGCCATGGACCATCTTCCAAAAATAGGAGGAAATAAGACAAAGAAATGGGTAGAGTGGAAAGCAAAATATACATTTGATTTGATTTTTGTTTCAATTTACATTTAATTGAATTGGATTAAATACGGTTGATACGATCACTCCCCCATGGTTAGGGTTGTACTTTGCCCTTTCCATCACCTTAGGATTCAATGGTAACTTTTGAAAGTGCTCTGGGAGCAGCACCCAAAGCTTTGAAGGCAGCATGTGAGCTGGATGAAAGTCTCTTGCTTCCTTACCTACTTCCTTCTTTCTTTTTCTTGAGGCTTTGCTTTCTCTGTTACATATCTCATTTTCCGCATTGAAGAACATATGCAGACCTTCTTCCATTCCTACTATGGATTTTTGGCTACTGAAATCAACAGTGCTATAATGTGCTATGGCTGCCATACCTGCACTGCAAGAATTTGGAAGAACTCTAGTTGGCAGCAAAGGGTTAGATTTTTTTTTTTCTGTATCACTTTGCTGCCATCTAATGGTGATCTGAAATTTGGCAGCCATTATGCAACCTTTGATGCATAAAGTCCTACAGGGGCTTGCCTTAACACACTTCTTTTTTGGCTATCTGGAAAGGGTGGCTGCAAAGTGAGGTTTCTGATTATGATGATTTTGATGTTACTTAAATGTGCCACTCAGCTGCTGCCCTGACAAAGGCTACTTCCATCACTGTTGATGGGAAAAAAAGCATAGGTTGGCATCAGCGCAGGATCCTATAAACATCTGAACAGCCCTTGACCGAAGCAGAGTTAGAGGAGGAGAACAGAAGCAAGATTCAAGAAAATGGGCAGCACCAGCTGGAAAAGAAGGAAGAGATAGGAATGGAAAGAATCACAGTGCAGCGAGATGAGATTCTAAGCAGGAAGCTTCTGTCATGAAAAAAGTGGGAGAAAAGAGATGTTTGTAGGAAACACGCTTAAACTTCTCTGGGGCTAGAATTGCTAGCCTGGGAGGGAACAGAGAATACAGCCATGTAGATTCCAGTGCAAGGAAAGTTACTCAAGTTACAGCTGGTTGTACTTTAATTGGAGTACAATTGTCCTCCCCACCTCCACCAAATGCAATCATTGCATGAGTTCACCTAGGTATACTTGGATCATGGTACCTTAATATCCTTTGCCCTGGCAATCTTTGTCTCAGGAGAGGCTGACACTTGTCCAAGGACTCCAGTGGGGTTGGCTAGAGACACAGAAGCAAGGCATAACTGACTCTGTTGTGTGCTGCTCCATGGAGATGGAAGAGGATGGCTTTGACATGCCTTGACTTGGGAAAGATTAACCTGTTGTCTAGTTGCATACAATGGCATGGATGTAATCTTGCAGACCATTTTGAATGGCTTAGGTATTATCTAGAGTTGTTTCAATAACATGGGTCTTGACAAAATGCAAATTTTCATTGACACCCTAGCTACTCAGTACTTACTATGTGTTTTTTGTTGCTAATTGTTTCAGAACTATTTATTCTTTAGCACTGAAAATAATTTACATTTGGCAGTCAAGAAGAGATAGGTTTTCTTCTTGCTCTTTTTAAAACACCACCTTGCATTTCAAGCAGTTAAGTGTGTTACGGAGAGACATCTTTGGCCTTTATTCCTGCCACCTCATTTTAGGGCTACCATATCCAGACTGAAAATTTCAATATGAATTGGTACACATCTACATGGTACCAAAAAGATATAGGACATTCTAATTGCTTAATTCAATTTAGTGTCTGAACTGACTTTTGCAGCTTAAATTTTGTCAGCCTTAATCTTCCTTTCTTATGGAAAAAGAAAGGAATCAGATTGCTATGTATTATTATTATTATTATTATTATTATTATTATTATTATTATTATTATTGCCATCCCAAAGTAGAGAACAAACACTGACATTTTGATCCAGTGAATACATGCTTGGTTTAATAGGAATAGCAAGTAAGCAAAATACTTACTGATCAGGGCATGCAGGAGCCACATAAATTATCACTTGAATAGCCTTGAGATAGTTATTTGCTGCTTTTTGCAGGTTGGCTTGGACCTCAGAAGTTGATCCTGGATGCCTTAGAGAAAAGATCCCCACTTTATCAAGTGCATGTAAAATAAGATCATAAGCTAAACATGTGTTGACTCAGAAATACAAAAACAAAACAAAACAGAAACCTTGAATGCTTGCCACATCCCTGGAGTTTGTTATCTATCTATCTATCTATCTATCTATCTATCTATCTATCTATCTATCTATCTATCTATCTATCTCTATCTATCTATCTATCTATCTATCTATCTATCTATCTATCTATCTATCTATATCTATCTATATCTATCTATCTATATCTATCTATCTATCTATCTATCTATCTATCTATCTATCTCAATTTCTACATTTCAAGTATATTGTTCTGACACTATAAGAGAAACTGCCTAAAGTTTATGAGGTGACACCATGGCTTTGGCTATAATCTGAAGCCTATTGATTTGAAAGCAAGCCACACCAAAATCTGTGAGTCCTTTTGCAGCATCTTTGTATCAGCCAAGGGAAGAACACCAGATTGCTTTGCAGGGAGGCTAAATATCCCAAAAGGGATTAGGAGCCACCATGCTTCTCTTTGGGGAGCATTTTGACCTGATGAAAATATGAAAGGTAGGAAACAAAGAAAGAAAGAAAACTAGACCATAAACATTGACTTCTTGAAGAATGTTTCACAGCTGGCAAAAGAGAGAATTCAGCCAAAATAACCACAGTTATCTGCAAATTAGGACTGAAAAGAAGGAAATAAATCCATGCCCACCTGAGTAGCAATAGGAAATGATTTCTTTTTTTAAAGGGAACAATAGGTGTTCTGATGTAGATATTACCGCAAATGTACAGCCAAATAACTTGTTAAATGTATGAGTAGTGCTCTTCGGCTTAGAGTTGATTTCATAACCAGAGCTGCTCAGATGCACATGTGTTCTGCAGAAGTAGAGTGGCTGATGAACCCCGGAGAGATAGTGCTTCTTGACATTGATGTAATATGATCCATTTAGCAAGGTTGGGTCTTAGCTTCCTCAAAGTCTTGTGACATAGAAAATAGCTATGATAAGAATATCTAGTGTCTCTCCCCCACCCCCCACCCCCACCCCAAAAAAAAACACTTGAAATGCAATTCTGGCTAGAAAAAGACAATGCTTTTTGAGTCTGCAAGTGTCATAGGAATGGCATCATAACCCATTTTTATTACTGACATTTGTTTGGTCCCTTTCATCTTTGACCAGGTTTTGTTGTTGTTGGTTAGATGTTTCACTGCTGTGGAATAAACTGTAAGAATTTATACAGATCACCAGTATCACAATTTTTATCTTTATCCTTAATCCTTATATTATATACAGTAGTCCTTTCTCTATGAAGCTCAGGACAATGTACTGTGCCTGATCCTTGCTATGGAAGAGGGCATAATGGTGATGTGTGATGATGTCCCAGGATGGACAGAGCTAGATTCTCAACTTTCTGCAGATGGTGGCGATTTAAAAGCAAAACAAATGTGTTCAGCCTATGGAAGCTTCATGTCCCTATTTTTCTTGCTAATTCCACCTTTAAAAGTGAAACATTATACTGCTGTAATTCTGAAGTTTGCTACTGCATTTCAGGAGACTCTAGGGCCCTAAAAAAAGCAGCTGGGTAGACATTGTGGATGGTCCTCCCAAAGTCATCTGCAGCAAGACAAGATTTCACCACAATAATGCAACCTGTGCCATGATATCACCACACAAGTACAAAAAGGGCTCCATGAAAAATTGTGAGGCTGTTGCATCATTTGTCCTACCTGCAGATGCCCATGGTCCACTCCTTTGAGCATTAGACCACACTGCCTTTTGAAAGATGCATAATGGAAGGATGGACACTCGTCTCCTCATCCAGTGTGCAAGTAAATTTGGATAAATATTCAACAGACAATACAGAAATAAAATGTGTGTTAGAGTTCCCTTTAAAAGCATTGTTGAGTAGCAGGGTAGAGAAGCTGTCCTTTTTGTTTCAGACAATACTTGTTTTGACAAGTGATGTACCATTTAAACAATAGCACAAGGATATATCTAAAGATGTATGCTATATAACAATGGCAGGGAAAAAAAAAACAAGTTAAATATGAGGTATAGTACAATGCACAAATATAAGGTGCAAAGGAAAGAGGAGGATTGGGTCTACCAGATCTAAAATTATATTTCACTGCCTGTGTTTAGTGTGGGTCAAAGAGTGAGTGTTGTTAAGGAATAGAAGGCTATTGGAGTTAGAAGGACATGATCTGAGATTTGAGTGGCATGGATATCTATGGTATGACAAAGCTAAGGTTAATATAGATTTCAAAAACCATTATGTCAGGCAGGGCATTCTTAGAGTATGGAATAAATATAAATTTAGGTTCTGCCCGAAAATACATTTGGTGCATTCAGCGCAAGAAGCATTTTATAGATGAGAAATGATAAGTAAACATAAATGGTTAACTTGCTGTGATGTACTATAATTTTCTCAAGGGGATTGCAAAATAAAATCAAGAGATTTGACAATAGAAGGATATCTTGTCAATGGTTTTCTTATCTACAGTCATCAGAAAGATTTAAAGTGGATAAAAGATTTCATGGTTTTGAACAACGTAAGACAAAGTTTGAAACAGAATTATGTACTAATGCTAAAATGTATAATTTTTTGTTGAGATATTAGACAGAAGAAGAACAAGTGAAAGAATGTATGATGACATGGGCTAAAAAATTTGGTTAAATATACAAATGGAAGAGTGGGAAAATACTGTATGTGGCTGAAAGGACTGAAATTTACATTATGTTCTAACCGTAAAGAGATTTTTTATAAAATTCTCTTTTTAAGAAAACAAAGAGTCACTTGCTGAGATAGGCGGCTATAGAAATCAAATAAATAAATAAATAAAATGATGCATCATTAGTATTTGTCACCAGAGAAATTGTCAAGAAGTATAAAGGTACTTTGAATCTTTGCTGGAAATATGAACAACATGAAGGGACATTTTATCATGTTTGGTGGATGTGTGTAAAAAACAAACAAAACAAAAAAAATGGACACAATTACATATATTAATTCAGAAGAATTTAAAGGTTAAAGTTACAACTGAAACCAGAGACTTTTCGTTTGGGACTAATGGACAGCCAACTAGAAAAAAAGTCATGGAACATTGTTTTTATATATGATATCTGCAGCAAGATTATTATATGCTCAAAAGTGGAAAGATTCAACACTTGGACACAAGTGGAGGAATGGTTGGTGAAGATGATAGAACTTGCTGAGATGGCTAAATTGACTACTTTGATTGCATAAAAGACAATATCTACATTTATGACTAACTGGAAACCCCAGTTTCAATGTGGTTTCAATGATTGGAAGAAAAATGGATAATAGAAAAAAAGTGAGCTTTTTTTTTGTAATCACAGAGTAAGAGATAACTTTGTAATCATACTTGTATTTGCTGCAAAGGAAATCGGAAGCTTCCTCCTATTTCTTTTTATTCTTTTTTTCTGCCCTTTTTCCTTTCTTCTTTCTCTATTTCTTTGTTCTTTTTATTCTGTATTAGTTTGTGTTAGTTTTTATGTTCTCTTTGAAACATGTGCATGTGCACACACACACACACAAAATTCCCTTCTCACCCCTATGGGTGGTGTGCGTCTTCCTCAACCTTGGGTCCTCTCCCAGAGGCCTGGGAGTTTGAGGGTTCTGCGCAGTATCTTAGCTGTTCCTAGCACTGCACTCTTCTGGACAGAGAGCTCTGATGTTGCTCCTGAGATCTGTTGGAGCCACTCTCCCAGCTTGGGAGTTGCAGCCCCAAGTGCCCCTACCACCCCTGGGACCACTTTGGCCTTCACTTTCCACATCCTCTCTAGTTCCTCTTTCAGGCCCTGGTACTTCTCCAGCTTCTCATACTCCTTATTCCTGAAGTTGCTGTCACTTGGCACTGCTACGTCTATCACCACCACTGTCTTCTGGTCCTTGTCTACATATAATATATGCTACTACATGGATGCAACATACATACATACATACATACATACATACATACATACATATATCTTTCCAGAGTTTCTAGGAAGTGTAGCATCTAAAGACACTGATAGTTTGAATCCTCAACTAAAGGAAACTTCAGATAAAAAAGAACCTTTCCCAGACCTGGAACTGTGTTATTTCCAGAAGAGTCCTGGAACTCGAGAGCATCTCTATCAAATGATTAACCAAATAGTTCTCTTATTGTTCTTTTACCTAGTTTCTGTGGCATTTAACACCAGGGGGAAAGACTACTGCAAATTCAATAAACTCTTCTTGGCTTTATCTCCCAAGCAGTAAGCTGAAACATTTGACTATGAACGATAAATAGTGTCCAGATAAAGTGAATGGTAGTCCAACACGTTGAGTGCTCTGCTTTTAATGGCAAATGTGTCAAACTGTAGAAGGTTTATTTCAATCCCCTCCATGTATTTTTCCCCCCAATATTTGGAAAAGATGGGGAGTGAAGCAAAAACGCTATTTTTGGAGCAGGGGGCAGGAGAAGAAGAAAGCTGGATTCATTGTGCTAATATTCTCCCCAGCAGTTGCTTCTTCAGCTAAAACAAAAACAAACAAACAAACAAAAACAGATGAGATCCATGCTAAGAAATGGAAGGTGCAGATTTATAACGATGTTCATATATCTGTTCTTTTTGAGCTATAAATTCTGTCTAAATAACCATATTCTCTGGAGGACAGAATCTGCTGCTTTGGTAGCCATGTGCTGTTGTTTTTGGACCATTGCCATCATCAACTGTTGTCTTTTCGTCTGTGACCAAAGAATCAAATCTGTGGGAGAGACATGTAGAAATGTAATCCCAACATATTTGCTAAAAAGGGCTTTACAGAATCTAGCTTGGTTTCTCCTCTGATACTTTTTCAAGGTGACTGCTTGCCTGCCTGCCTCTGGAATGTGACATTGATATTAAAGCCAGACCATGTTTCTTTTTATATAGCAATGTATTTTACTTGAAAATTGAAATACAGAAAAAGGGCAGCTGGATATTTTCTTCTTTGGCTCTCATGCATTTTTAACGAAGTGTTCACTTAATGCAGGAGACTTCGATGAACCAAAATTAATTCCAAAATTGATGCGGTGAAGGCAACTGCCCAGAACGTTGAAAGGGGTTTTCACTTTGTGGGGAAGGCAGAGTGAAGAATCTCTCGGAATGACAATGCGAAGCAACGTATCTGATCAATAGAGCTGGGCAGCTGCAGCATTGCAGTTTGCTTGCCAATCAGGGCTCCTGTGCATGTGCAGAAGGCCCTGTTTGTGAAGTAAAGAGGCCAACTGAGGCAGAGCATCAAAGTGGAGAGACTTGACTTTGTACAGAAAAAATGCCAGGTGAAGTCAGGTCACAAATATTTCAGCAAGGCCTGCCATTGGGGAAGAGGGAGAAGATGAGTTACAACAGGGAATGGCAAATTTGATTTGGTTTCATTTGCAGATTTTGCTAAGGCTTCAAAACAAAGCAAAACAAAACAAAACTTGGGCAAATTGGCCAAATTCAAAAAAGTACGGATCTCCCCCGCATGGGTATAAAAGAGGTGACTGGCCTGCTTCATGGCCATACGCATGGCTGAATATGCAGGGATTCAAATTCAGACTTTAATGAGCATTTAAAGCTCTTTGACTTGATGGAGGAATCTCTCAGTTTTCTTTCTGCTCCATTCCATATTTTTTTTTTTTAATACTCCAATGTTCTTTCAGTTCCGAATATGAAGAAAGTGGTAATTTGGGTAAAATTTAAATCAAACAATGAACATAAAACTCTGATAGATCCCTAATTCAACAACCTTCCTCCCACCCTTCCATATGAGTTCTGCTTTTTCAGAGGAAGAATAGGCAAAGTTGGGTGAACTGGGACTTCTGCTTCAAAAGGCTTCAAGCACCTTGAGGTTACATCTCCCTAAGATTCATCTTCCTCCTGCTTTTGAGAAGCCATTTCAGGACATCTCCCCAAAGGATCACCTCCCATCTCTAATCTTTCCTGGGCAAAGAAGTCCCAGCAGGAACAGCATGAAGATGCTGGAAGCCTTGTTCGCTGCAGCTTCAGTGGTTCCTTGCTTTTTGAAGGGAAATGAGAAATGGAGGCAAATCCAGTATCCCCCAAATTATATATTCAAAATGTACTCATAGCCCCCAAAAGCACTTTTGGTGAACTGTTACTCCTTCATTGAAAGTTTTAACAAACCACTGTTGGGGAACCTTTATTGAAGTTTTTGGAGAGGAGTTTTCTAGGGGTTGGGCTTTCCAGAAGTCGTGGGCCTTTCGTCCGTTTCAACCATTGTCTTTAAGATAACCTTTCTATAGGATCAATCTGCATGAAAAGTGTTTGATAGTGACATCTAGATATGTATGTCAGGCTAAAAGGAAGGGAATAAGATATTTGTACAGATAGAAGTAACTCTGTTGTGATTTGTTCATTAATATAACCAAGAAAAGAGGGACCAAATATGTATAAAGCATTCTTTAATCAAATGATTCTTCAAGATTCTTTTTGGATATTTAATTGCCAATGCTGTTTCTTAGCCTTTGAAATACCTCTGATCTGGGGAAAGATATACTATAGCTTTCAAGAGTTTGGCTAGAGTAAATTTGGCAGCTAACAACAACAAAAAAGGAATCAATTACTTGTGTTACACCATGTTATATGTCCTGGGAAAAAGGAACAATAAAGCTAAACGAGAATTAATTATAAAGACCACAGTGAAACTTCTTAGTTCCCACAGAAAACATTTATCAAAACAAGTAACTAAATGGCACTTGAGGATTTTTTTTTTTTTTTAAATGGGAATGACAACTGAGTGATGGGCCAAGATTTTATGAAAGTGTGTGTGTGTGTTTTTGTGTGTGCACTAGGTATATAATCATGACAATTCCCTGAAATGAACGTGTAACTGCTTAACAAGCAACTTTGTCTCTTGTTTAAAAGGGGCAGAAAAAATACATCAAGGTTTAAAAGGATACTTTAGTGAGGTAATTGTTAACATAGCAGTTTCCATAGCTTGGGATGGGCCTTTAAAATACTTTTTTTTTTTAAAATTTTGTTCAGATATTTTTATGCTGCTTCTTATATGGGTTTGTGTGTGTGTGTGTGTGTATGTGTGGGTGGGTATTAAGGCATGCAAAAATGAGCAGCATTTACACTCTAATTAATTAAGAGTGTAATTCTATATTGTCTAACAGTCTACACTGTGTCCTCTTCTACTTCTTTCTTTTTTTTTCACACTTTCTGTGCTACATTGCAAACTTGGCCCCATTGCTATTACTAATTGGCCTTTTGAGCTGTGGAGTTATTGTTGCTTATGTCCATTGTCTAAACCCATACATGAAGCCCAAACTGGGATTTGGGAACATATTCTCTGTACTCAAAGGTCCCTAGACACTGTAGTGTGTGTGTTTGTGTGTGTGTGTGTGTGAGAGAGAGAGGGAGAGAGAGAGACTTGGTGTGTGTGATTCTGCACGGTATTAAACAGGCTTCTAGCAGATAATAATGGCAAAGCTCTTAGCTGAAGTGCTAAGGAAAAAACAACAACACTAAACTAGATCTCAGGTTCAGTTGTAAGGAAGTGAAATTTCTCTTTCCATTCCATGCCTCCTTTTCCACAACAATCTTGGACAGAGCTACCCTTTCTAGTCTGCAATAACTTTGAGGACACCAAAAATGTGACACACCCTTTCCTTCCCTCTAGTGGGTGCCCAGAGCATTGCATCCTAGTTCTATAGCCTCAGTCTTGAAGTAGGATCATTGTCAATGCTGAACTTCTGACTCTGCTCCAGTCCCAAAGTAATTCTCCAACCTTTGAGTAATAGGGCATTTGAAGCAGCAGGTTGAAAGGGGATCAGCCAGAAGCACCACACTAATTGCAGCAGTGAGTTAATCAATGGCAGAAGAATGTTGCTTCTGGGGATAATAAAATGAGATAAAAGATGACTGTGCCTTTCCACCAGTAGCACATGACCAGCACTTGACTGGTATAGATTATAATTCTGTATTCCACCTGCCTGCTTTGAGACAACCCAGACTTGTGACAGCCTGACAGCTATTAAGAGGACAAAGCCAGAGAAAAGGCATCTTTTAAACAAACATTTGCAGAGGCATTTTCCTGCTTCCATGCTTCCATACATGCCTTCAGAATGTTTTAGTGGTAAGACAGATGTTTTGTACCACTTCATCAGCATTGGTGCCATTAGATATCCAAACAGCTGAGACAGAGAACCAGGTTTATTTGGCATTATGTGGAGAGCAAATATTTTAAGGAAGAGGGAGAGAGGATCAGAGATCCTAGGAATGCTTTGGTGGAGAAAGGAAAAGCAAAGGGATGTGGTAATGAAATTAAAGATTTTTTTTTCCCCCAAAAGCTTTATGTGGGGGTGAAATGTGTGTAAAGTAGTAAAGATGGTTTGGTGCACAGTTCAAACAAGATGCACAACTTACGTGCCATTGGATTCCATTGAAAATAACTTTTTTTGATATAACAAATCCTCATACACTTCATGGTCCCAGTAAATAAACATATGTATGTATGTATGTATGTATGTAATACATCAATTAACAAAATCAATGCACATCCCCCTCTGAAGATAAATGTAAATACAGCTGCAGTGGAACCAAACTTACTATATGGTCAGTGATTACGTGCTTCTCTTTTATACCATATACTTTATGGTATTTCTATTTGCATGGCATTAAGTATTATTCTTACTTCATGTACCTAATTCCCGGGTAGGTGCACATGTTCATTCTATTTAGAAAATATTAACAGCAACAAGAAAAATAGCAGCTACATTTTTCTTTTATTTTTTCTTCATTTTATTTCATAACAAGTTTTACAAAAAAAATATCCAAAATTTAAAAAAGGAAAAGAAGAAATAAACAAAGTTCAAAAAAAAAAAATGAACAACCATAAACAATAAGAGACTAATCATAGAAAAAGAAAACAAGAAAGAAGAAATAAAAAATAAATTACAAACTATCCAAGCATATCACTTTTTTTTTTTTTTTTTGGTATGCCTGTGCCTTTGAGTCATTCTTGACTCCTGGAGACTGCCTGGAGAAATTCCTGCAGTTTTCTTGGCAACACTTTCAGAGGTGATTTGCCATCTCCTCCTCCTCCTCCTCCTCCTCCTCCTCCTCTTCTTCCTCCTTCCTGAGAGAGAGGGACTGGCCTAAGGCAGGACCAGAACTCATGGTCTCCTGGTTTCTACCCTGGTGTCTTAACCACTACACCCTGATTAACCAGGGAATGATGCTAAAATGAAATTCTCTACCTGAGTGTAAGGGATGTTGTTACCTGATGAGGTTCAAGTTTCTGGGCTGCATGTTTTAGCCTGCTATATAGACTTTAGAACCACTGGTGAAATTATGATGCAGGACCATATTTTGCTTTCTATTTCTCATCCCTTTTCTAGCCTTTTTCTTTATCTCCTTTGAGTCCTGGTGACTTCATGGACCTGTGCGTGCAGCGTGAAGTGCCTTCCTCTGAGGTGTTCTTTCAACTTCTCTATCTAGCTTACAATCCTGGGATTTCCTGGCACTTTCTCATCAAATTACAAACTCAATTCACCTCTGCTTAAACAAACAAACAAACACTCAAACTTCTCAATCCAAACGAGAAGTATCAAATAATCAGGCCTGTTCCATATGACGGCTGGTGGCAGATGGCCTGTAGACAGGGGAATAACATGGATTGATGAGCATTTGTCTGCATTTATGTGCGAGTGATTACTGTATAATACAAAATAACTGGGACGCTTGGATAGAAGAATGGGCCCTCCTGAGAGTTATGTGGCACCCAATTTTGTGTGAGCAAGGACAGTGCACCCCCAAATGGGACTTTCAGGACCTTTGTAGGAAAAGGTGAGGAAAAAAAAGTAAATCTGACAGAATCAGCAATTGCTTGTTACCTACAATCAAAAATTGCTGTTAGTTTTTCCTCAAGAGGAACTGGGTGCTTTGCCAAATTATACACAATTACTCCAGTAGTTGGGGCTAACCCTAATGTACTGTTAGCGATATATTTAATAACAAATAAGTTGTTGTTATTGCTATTATTGCTATTGTTGTTGTATGAGATGTGCCCCCAAATCATAGCTTTAGAACCTCAAGCAGTAGAACAAAATAACAGGTCGATTTAAAGTAATCTGCTGTAGTCAGATCTCTGACAGTTTGCCCAGATCATGCATTTTCGTCCCCCAGTAATAAATATTTGAACAGGAGATGTGAAATAGTTTCAAAGCTAACCCTGTAAACTTATAAACTGGTCAGCCAGGAAAGTGTGTGTTAGGCTGCCTCAGAATGAAGCGTCTTAGATCTCAGTGGCTGCGAGGGAGGACAGCAACCTCAATGAGAAATAAATCTCTCTGAGACTAATTTGACATGGTTTAAAGGGCCGTGAGCAGATTTTCATCCGGACTATAACGGCTTATGTTTCATTTAAAGCTCATGCTGAAAGAGATGTCAGCAGTTATATGAACCTGAGCTTCACTTCTTCTGTTTCTGGAGGACCTCATAAAAGCTAGACAGCATCTGGATGCTGAAGGATCACATTTATTTCAATGCACACTGGGAGCACAACGTTGGTGCCAACTATTTCATGAAATATGTCCATCCATGGGGACTCTCTCTGTCACTCTCTGTATGTGTGTGTGTTTGTGTGCGTGTTTCTGGGTAGGTAAGATTTAATCCTTGGCTAACCATTCTGTTTTGGGTCAGCAAGATAGGGTTGTATTACTGTGTGGGGAAGAAAATGAGAAAACCCAATTAAAAGCAAATAGCTGCTGTCAGCAAAAAAGAAAACAATCAGCATTTAACCTATAGATTAACCTTTGGAAATGTTAACATTATGCTGGAGGTAGTCCTTTTGACCAGACATTTTTCCACCCATCTTTTCATGAAATACCTGCAGCACTTTGATTGTAACTGGGAGGGTGGATTTGTAAAGCAAAGAATCTTTTTGTTGTTGTTGTTTTTCTGCCACAAAAGCTCATAAATATAAAGCTTGAAATTATAGTGCTCTCTGGAAAATGAGGAAACTTCTGGCCCCAGCTGCTTGCATACTTTCATGGCATTTTATTTCACTGATGTTAATCCATGCCTCATGTGTTCCCAGGGGTTAGGATAGCAGAATCAAATAAATGAGAAGGGAGGGAAAATGACAACATTAAAAACTCCAGAGGCATAACAATGTCCAATAAACTGCTTCTTTAATATAAACTTCTTTAAAATCTATGACTTTCAAGGTGGAATACTGTACTTGCTTCTCTGAAAGTAACTCCAGCTGAAGTCTTTGGGGTATTCTTTTGAAGAGACAGATGCATAGGACTGTATTTTTAGGTCTCGGTGGCTAAGAGTGTGAACTATAAAAACATGCTCCCAGCTTCTACTCTAAAACAAGACTTTGCTTTATTTGTAATGAAGGTGCTAAGGAGAAATTAGCATTTTCACTGTAAAGAAAGATGACTTAAGAACCCACCTTTAACAGCAACAATGGACAGTATTGGAATCTGATCTCCCAGTGTTGGTCATCATAGGACTTAACAAGACCTAAAGGATTCTCTTGTACATGTTTTTGAATACTATCACTCATCAGTCCCTAAGAACAATTGTTAGCTGTGTTGGGAGCTACAACCCAATAGCAATAGTTCTTTACCCCTACAGTAGATGGAAGAGAGTATGTCACTTCAGTGGCCTCACATGAGAAGAGTGACTTATTTATGTGGAACGCTGGGGATTTAAACATGAACTGCAGCTTAATGTTGGAGTAGATCAGTGTTTTTCAACCTTGGCAAGTTTAAGATGGGCAGACTTCAACTCCCAGAATACTCCAGCCAGCATGAATTCTGGGAGTTGAAGTCCACCCATCTTAAACTTGTCAAGGTTGAGAAACACTGAAGTAGGTAATATACAAGTATGGATAATATGCAAGCTTCCAGGTATGTGTATGGAACTTCAGCTATGTACTACTTTACTTTCCAAGGTAATCTTTATGCAAAACTAGCTTCTGTGAGGTTATTTCTGGTTGATAACAAAGAGAGAAGACTTTAACCCTTGGCTCCCATCTACTGATTATTTGAATTTTTGCAGCACAGATATGGCAGTCCTGACTCCCATGTTTAACTCTCCAAGGAGAGGTTGAATGACTGTATACATGCTTATTGAGCATGGAATAAAATGTACAGACCCTTGGGATGCCTAAACTCATTAGCTTTTTTTTTTTTTTTTTTGCTTTGCTTTGCTTTGCTTTGTTTACATGACAAGCATCAGAAAGCAGGAGGGACAATAATTATTTTGGAAGTGCTAACAGGGCACCCAGGCAGAGCAGAAAGCAAAAACTCCTTTTAAAATGTTTGCCTGTCCATCCAAGTTTACCTCAATTTTCAGGAAATTCATGTAGGTTTCACCTTTTATTTGCTTTAGGACAAATGTGATGACAAATTACTAAGTAAGATTGTCTCTACCCCTGTCAGGTTGCTGCTAAAAGTTTGCTAAATGTTCTGAAAATGTTTTGCCACCACTAGCATTTGATTAATGCCTTGGGCAAGAAGGACCCTCAAAATGTGCCTGGTCTCAACTTTGAACATCAAATGGCTATACATAATTTATATATATTTTTTTTATTTATATATATATATATATATATATGAGGCTTTGCACCATCTATTAAGTAATTCTCCAATGTGGTCGGCAGAAGGCTGCCATGAGGCTTTGCACCATCTATTAAGTAATTCTCCAATGTGGTCGGCAGAAGGCTGCCATGTGTCCTACCAGAGCTTTCCCACCTTCACCACCAGCTAACCAAACCTGAGCCTCAGCCCCACTTCATTGAATATACTGCCAGTTGTCTGGTTTGGAAAAAAAAATAAATGATTTATTAACTGTAGGTTCATGTTGCACTATGTCAAACTGTGGTCTTGCTTAAGAAACCCCCAAAGGAAAATGCAGATAGGAATTGGGACGATGGATTTCTAAAAATGGCATCTCATTGGTCTGGAGATGATCCACTCATCACTCAGCACCCTAATATTCAGAGATTTCTGATGAAGAACATCACCATGATTCTGCTGAGAATTGTTATTGTGGCATAAGATGTAAATAAAGTGATACATACATACAGTAAAAAAATAATTATTTATTTTGGGGCAAGTGGTCTACAAAACTTACTTTAGAAAGACCTTTTAAAATGAAAGGAAGGGAAAGCATTCACAAATGCAACCATAACCATTATCTTATTTACCCCCATACAGTGACTCCTATGTTTTAAAGATGAAAAATTGGGTGGGGTGTGTGAACGTTTAATTGGGTGGGCTACACAGTTTGCAAGTGCTATCTTGATGTTGCTCATTTTTCTCTTATTTGCATTGTCTCTTTTAACTACAGCCCTCCTGGTGATTTGTTAATTTTGGGCTTCCAATAAATCAGTTATTTCCTTCTGATCAACTTCCTGTCACTTGGTTTTAAGCAGAGAGCAATCGACTTATCTACAATTAAGATAAAGAAAGCAAATTTCTTCAGAGAAAATAGGAAAGTTGAGACTTATTATTATTATTATTATTATTATATTATTATATTATTATTTGGCTGTTGGTAATCATTTCCATTTAAAACAGTCATATATCCAGAATCTCATGAGAAATTGTTGGTAGTGGTGGAAAATGGAAGGCTAGGTTGCTTGAGATGAATACATCTCGCAGGCCTGTTTCCCCATCATATCTTCACTGGTTAAATCAATAACTCATCTGAAGTTTCACTCCATTGAGAAATATGCAAAGAAAGAGCATGAAGTTTGTGCCTGTGGAAACAGGTCAGAACTCATTATAAGAATTCTGGGGCAGGCTAGTATTTCCACTTGAGTTTCAGAAAACATAAAAAGAGTTTTGCACTATATTCCCATTGAAGTGGCTGTGATTTTGATTTTGAGAAACTGTAAAACATTGATAATTAACTTCCCTTCCCTCCCTCCCTCCCTGCAGTGACCAATGCAATCATTCTCAGATTAACTCTTCATACTTTCACGTTTCTTCTGATACTTTCTATAGCAGGTAATATATTAAAATGATGCAATCACATTCCAGAGCATTCTCCTTTTTCACCAAGAATGTTCCCTTCCACCTCCTGACTGAGCCTGCCCAAGCATTCCAGTTCAACTGTTCTGCAGTATGGACTGTTTCCTCTTCAGGGTTATATACTTTTGTAAATAGCTGAATCAGCCCATTTGGAAGGAAAAAATAAACATTCTGGGAGAACCATTGCTCTACTTTGCACATCATAAGCAAAGCAACTTTATGGAAAGGTTGGTGTTCTGCACCACACTGCAGATGTAGCATTCCTAGTGGGAAGCAGCTATTTGGGCCATCAAATCCAACCTCCCCCCTCCCCCTGTGCAGAGTAAACATGAATGCATCTCTGGAAGATGGGTCTGTTTGAATATAATCAGCAAAGGAGTTCATGATCTCCCTTGGTAATTGGCTCCATTAGTGCACTGCTTTTAGCATTAGGAATTGTTTTCTTAGCATTCATCCAGAATCAAGCAAGGTTTTCTGTGTAATGTGTGCTTGAGATAAGTCTTGGCTTTATACTACAGGAAACAGTGAAGATTCTTCCTGTTTTATACACCCATTCTTTGTTTTGTTTTTTAAAAGTGTTCATGTGAACCATTTAACTGAATAATAATAATAATAATAATAATAATAATAATAATAATAATAATAATAATAATAATTGCTATGCTTGTGATTCTCTGTGTGTATATATGTGATAGTGTTTAAAAATCTAACTTCCCTCTTTTTCTCTACCCCTATTTCCTTCTCCCCACTGCCTCACCCACACCTCCTTGCAGATGGCCCTCTTGGCCCTCGGGGACTGGCAGAAGCTACAGAAATGTGTACCCAAGAATGTCTTGTCCTGGGTCATTCAGACAACTGTTGGATGCCTCCCACCTTGGGTTCATACCAGCAGCCCAAATCTCCACTCTCCACCTTTGCACCTCAGAAGGAATGGGTTAAGAAAGACAAACTGGTGAATGGACATACGTTGACGAGGACCTGGAAAGAAGATAGCAACAGAAACCAGTTCAGTGACCGGAAGCAATTTGGCTCCGGGGAAGGGCATTTCAACCCTGGCAATCACATGACAGACATTCCTTTGGCTAACTTAAAGTCCTATAAACATGCAACAGGAGCCATGGAGAGTCCAAAGGAAAACCAGCTATAAGGAACGGTTTCTTTGGAACAGGGACTTTAGCCTAGTTAGACTTGCTAATACTGTGTGTGTGTGTGTCAGAGCTTTATGTACTGGGTAGACCTCTAGAACTATGCGTCACATAGCTGAGATATGCATAACTGTGGGATAGCTCCACTGAACTACAATACAACAGCATTTCTACTAGTTGTGTGGTTTTGTTACATAGACATAACCAAACTCTTACAGAGATTCTCTCCAGTCAGCAAATAACCTGATTTTTTTTTTCTTTTTCAATTTATTGGGGATAAGGGGTGGGGCTGTTAATTAGGTTTTTTTAAAAAGATATTTTTTATTTTTACCCTGGACTGCTGCTGTAAACAGTAGAGAAGTATATTGGAGGAATGAAAGAGGAAAAGTGTGTGTGTGTGAGTGAGTGAGAGAGAGAGAATGAGAGAGAGAGAGAGAAAGAGACATTGAGGGAGAGATGAACTGCAATTCTTAGGAAGTATATCCAATTAGGAAATTGTGTTATTGTTGCCATTGATCCTGTGCTGGGGCTGCTATACTTGACATCTTTACTGAAACAAAACAACTAAAACTGCAAACATTAAACCTACTGTGCTATTAACAATGTTAGTGGACACTTGTTAAGTCCATCAGTGTTCAAGTACTTGTAAATAGAACAAATTATTATTAATAACTTTTGTGTACTTATAACGTTCACCTAAAAAATTACTGTAGCATAATTCTGTGTTTCACGGTTCCTTTCCCCACCCCCCTACTTTATTTCATTCCTTCCTTTTCTTTCAAAAAAAAAAAAAGAAAAGAAAATGTTTGTTTTGGTGAAGGTGTTTCGTGTTAATAATCTGTCTGACGCACCATGTTCCAAGGAACTCAAAACACTTGTGTTAAATACAGAGCAAAAGGGGGTGAGCGCATTTTTATTTCACTTTTTTTTTCTAATTAGAAAAGAAAACCCTATTTGCCAGTTCTAAACTATAAATACACTTGAAACAAGGGCTTTGAAATTTTAGCCACAATTATTTTTCTTAGTATTCTGATTTGAAAACAAAGAGGAGAAACGGGGGTCATCAACTGTGATAGCAGCTGGATGGGTGGCTTTTACAACGAAGCTGCAGGATATTGGCTGCACGCTCCCACCAAACTATGATGTTGATCAAAATTAGCGGAGAGGAATTTGCTATGGACACAGTCTGCTAAGGGGTTTGGCTGCATGAGTCCCAATGAAATGTGGGAAAGGTACTCAAGGACCCATTTATCCCAATGGAGCTTGGGCAGTCAGACTTTCTGGGTAGTTGTGCCATGCAGCACCAGTCTCTAGCAGTTGCTTTCTGTATAATTGGGTGAAATGTGTCTATCCTTCAGACAGTTCCTCTTGCTGAAATGGCTCCAATTGTGTTGATCATCATCTGCCTTGATGTTGTAGTAACACAAGTGTTTTTAGATCATAGCCACAAAATATTTAATGTGTTGTGCCTTCATAATGTAACCAAGCATTCTCCTGGTAGGGTAGTCGGGGGAAATGAAAGAGTTCAGTCTCTAATTCTTGCTGTTTAACTGTTTGTTCTCATGGTTGGTCAATGCCTGGCAGATACCAGTTTCACATCACTTGAAAAGGAACCAACAAAATGACTCTAATGTAATAAGATCTCGGTTGCACGTCTAACAAATCCTAATCAACATTCTTAGGCTTTTTGTTTTCTTAAGGCATGACAGAAAATTTAAACAAATAGCATGCAACATAGGGGAGAAAAAGTCCTTAAAGGAAAAATAAGTAAAAATTATCTTGTGCCACAGTTAAACATTAGTCTTAAAATAAACTCAGAAAATAAAGGTTGCAAATACCAGTGGTTAATTTCTTTTTACCAACAACAGCAATGACAAAAAGAAAAAAAATTAAACCTAACTGAAGCTGTGTTGTATATAGCAGTTCTCATTTTCTTTCCTCCACAGTATAAAAGCATATAATGGGCTAGGGGTGCATTGCTTATTACGGTACTTACGTCCGTTTGTGAGGGGTGTTTGATGACTTTGACCGAATAAATATCTAAACAGTTTTCCTTGTTACTGCTTTGCCAGTTCAACGTTATTTACAGTTATTCAGCTCTTGCAATAAATGTTCTGAATTCCTGATTGTCTTGTGGGAGTTTTTAGCCTAATGCCTTATCAACTCATTGCTGGGGGGAAAATAAAAACAAAACAAGTAATCATCCCACTATTGCCAACCCTGTCTGCCCTCCCCCCCCCCAAAAAAAAAAATCACTGTGGCACAGCCAGTAGAAATTGGCAAAGGCTTAGAATGTTGAAGGCTGTGGAGAAAGGTTAGGAAAATGGATTACCCTATGAATGAGAGCAATATTTAAAAGCAGAATGAAAAGCAAGAGATGAGTCTTAATCCACTTCTGACAGTGTACAGGAAACAAAGGAAAAGTAGTGGATTTACAGACATACTTTTTTAAGACCAATCACTTTCTATCTGCTTGTCTTTATCATGATAGGTACAGATGCTCCAGGCAATCTACAGCATGAGTGCTGCTATTGGTGGTATCCCAGTCTTCATTTTTACCAACTTCTTCCTAAATTATCACAGGTTAGGCCTTTCCCTTACCTAAATACAAAGCATGTCGCTACCCAAAAATATAAGGAAACAGTCACAATTATCCAAACAAAGATTTGATTAAAATTTAGCAGTAAATGTTAGGCAGCAGCAGCAGTAGCAACGAGACAGCCCCAGCTGAGTTTTCAGTTCAGTTACAGGTGAAACCTTCCCAGCCAAAGATAATGGAGATAATGGTTAACCATTCAAAGAAGCCTATGTAGAAGCAGACACCAAAGGTTGTGTTCAACTTGAAGATGTCTTTAATTAAACAAGTGAATTTGTATGGTCAATTTGAAGGAAGAGACACATTCACTTGAATGAGTGGATTTCTTAAAGTCCTGGCATTCTTTTCCTTCTTCCAGGCATCACATAGAACCTGAATGAATAGCAGAATCAGGCTGGGCTCACGTGAACACCAAAACTTATTTAAAAAATTTGAAGTGTGAATCACTCTAAAAGCTATTCAGTAACATACTCTTATTTCCTACATGATTCCTGTACCTATTCACTTATGTAAAAAAAATAAAAAAATAAAAATAGGCTACAGGTACTTAGTGAACCAAATAAAACACAAAAAGGTTTTTTTTTTAAAGAGAGTGTCTTCATCATTGTTGTTATTATTTAGGTGGCAACATTAATGATAATTAGGAATTGCTAGTATCTCATGAATAAATATGACTTTGAGAAGGGATTTCAAGGAGAGGTGCATTTAGGGGCTATAGGAAGGAAGTCTTCTAGAGAGCTGCTTCTGCCTAAGGTTTAAATGATAAAAAGTTTATTGGAGGATTGTCCTAATTCCAGTTGTCATAATAAACACATACCCTGTCATAAGAAAAGAAACATTGTTCCTCTTAATAAAGAAGCAAAAGCATAGGAAAGAGAAGTATGGTCTAGCTTGCTTCTCTACAAGCTAGCTTTCTATGTACTGTCAGTGTTTAGAGAGAGAATATTGTATGCTACCCCATTCAAGATGAGACAGAGAAGAATGTTATTATGTGTTCCCTTCTCTGAGTATCAGGAGTATATCCATTGTGTTCCTTTTAGTCCATATGTCACTCAAAGGAACCAGGAAAAGTAGTGTTTCACACAACTCAAGGCTGGATGCTGATTTAAGGAGGAAAGAGGCTGCTTTCTTCCTGAAAAGGAATCATTAACTTTCTTTTAAAAGTTCTTTGCAGTTACTCTTAAACCTTGCACATCTTAAAGTAGTGTTGGCAAGCAGTTGCATTCATTAAGAAGAAACATTTGGAAATCAGCTGTGATTGGCGAGTGAGCCAAGTGCCAGATCTAAATCCAATTAAAGGCATCAAGAGCTTTCCATGGACTTCAATAGAATCTGCTGGTTGGCTTTGCTCTGTGCCCAGAGATTGCCCTTTTGCTTCTATCCAATGAGTTAACACAGTTCCTCTGACACCCAGACACTTCTGGGCAAATTCCATATATCTCTCAATAAGCCTTTCGTTTCCACCCTGACAGGAATTCAACCATGTGGAAAGGAAGGACTCTTTTCCTTCCATTGCAAAGCACAGACTTGCAGATCAGCCTGAGAGACTTTTCAAAGGCATCAAATCACATGAACCAGAGCCAGGCATTAAAGGCTGATTAGCAGTGAAGCCTGCTTGGAGCCACAATGCCTGTCATTTTCGGAAGCCTTGCCTCTGTGGGGAAACACTGGAGCTTTCCCTTCCTGATCTTCCTACCAAAGCATGCAGACAGGCAGGTTTGTTTTCCAGTACAGGGAACTCCCACAGGATTTGTGGCATGGTGAAGGTAAGACTCATTGGACTGCAGAGCAGGCATTCATGCCAAGCTTCTCCCAGAGGACATCAAACACCTTAGGACTGCCGTATTTCTACAGAGGCATCATTTCTCATTTTCTGCTAGTGCCATGAAATGGAGCAATAACACGAGGTATCTAAGAACTGACTATTAAATAGAAACAAATCAGGGGTGGTTCACACGGACATTGATAGTTTTTGATGACACAAAGATATATTTTTGAATGGACACCATTGGAATTCATTGGGATGGAATGCCAGAAAGAAACATAGACAAGTTCATTGTCTATGGTCTGATTTGAGACCATGAATTCATACATGCAAGTTGGGTCTGAAACCTTCCTTCCTTCCTTCCTTCCTTCCTTCCTTCCTTCCTTCCTTCCTTCCTTCCTTCCTTCCTTCCTTCCTTCCTTCCTTCCTTCCATCCTCCTCCCAGTAAGCTTTAGAGGTAAGCTCTCTGTTACAGTTGCCATGAAGTTTGGATGCTTGCAGCTTGACCATTTCAGTTATTACAATGAGAAAAACTCACAGAGATAAACTTTTACCCATCCGCAAAAGTACATGAAAATTAAACTTGGTCATCCAAAAGTAAGGTATAATAAGGGACAGACGGGCAGTCACATAGACACAAACACTCACACAAACACATACACACATGCTATAGGTTTTCTTCCTCTATGAAAGAATATCTCACTCTCAGGATACTTTCTGAATTTCTTTCAATTGTGTCTTTTAGCTTTTTTTTTTTATTTTTATAAACTTCCAAGGTAGTAATTTTTGTTGTTCATCTATCATTCTGCCATTTTCAAGTGATTGTCTGTCTCTCTGTCTCTGTCTGTCTGTCTGTCTATCTATCATCATGTGTTTCTACAGAATGTCTTCCTCCAGGATTTAACCACAATGTGGCTGAATAATGATATATACAGTATGTTGTTTGGCAAAATACATCCTGCTGTTCCTTTTCCTCCACCTATTTTCATTTTCCTCCTCCTCCTCCTTCTCATCGTTCTTCCTTTATTTCTTTAAATATTTTTTTAAAAAAGCAATCAACCAGAATTAGAACATTCAAACACTCTCTGGGTGACAATAATAACACGTTCTGGGTGACACGCTTACATACATTAGCATGTGTGTAGACTAGCATTAGAAAAAAGAAAAGGAAAGAAATTGCAATGGAACAAGATTAACATAGATATTTTCTCCACCCCATTCTTTTTCTTCCAAATATTTTTCTTTCCCAGCACTGATACCGGCATATAAGTGGCCCCACAATTCTTTATGCACATTTATATGCAAATGTTACATTAAAAAGCATTATTTCTCCTGACATTTGTCTGAGAGTGGATTGGAGTGATTTATTCTGGACTGTTTGTTATATTGTAGAATTCGTTATATGTGCATTTTTGGGGAAGAAATCGTTCCAGGCTCTGAGAGTTTGACTGCTAATCTGGCTGACCGTAGGACATTGCTGCTAATTTATGTTTGAAGTTCTAATTTCATAGATAGGTAAATACAGTATTTATCTAATTACATGTATCTGTAATTACTGGTCACCATCTGGTATTATACCCTAAAGCCAATTTCAAAAGTACTCGTTGCAATTCATTGCAGCCACCCAGAGTCCCTTGCTGAGATGGGCGGCTATAGAAATCAAATAAATGAATAAAATAAATAGTCTCAGTACTGCAGCTGAACATGACTTGTCTCCTCTGTCCATCAATTGGTTGCAGAATATAAATCAAGGACTTGGGTATATAGTAGGAAATTTATTTACATTAAGTCTACTATAGGTACACCTGTCTCCCACCCTGTGTATAAACATAAAAATACTTTACTCCCCTAAAGTAAAAACAGGACAAGAGATGGGAGGAAAGGATTTGGGTGAATTAATTTCATTTGGTTCTTTCTGACAGGATTCATTTGCTCTTCTAAGCCATAATGTGGTTGCTTCCTTGTAGTTTAGCATTTTGTGTGAACCCAGCCATTGTTGCTTATAAACCATAGTGTAAGGCTTAGAATGCAAGGTGTGTTACTTGTTGAGATGGGTGCCTATAGAAATTAAATAAACAGAAGAAATAAATATTGTAATGAATTTGTAACATTTCCCCAAATTTCTTTTATATTTGCTGACCTTTTAAAACAAACAGAAGAAGTCAATACCAATATCTTGCAAGCCTTTAACATATCTTATATTTTTAGGTCCATGGTATAGTAGATTTATTTCTAATAAATTGTTTTTGAAAGATGCAAAGCAAGTTTCATTTGCATAGTTGCTTCCTATTTTGTAAAACCACCTATTTCGATGGGAGATGAGACAAAATCTAATGATTAAACAAAGTCTAATGATGTGTATTAGACTTTGTTTAATGCACATGCATTCAAGCTCCAAAAAAAGATTTGTACTGATTCAGAACCTAAAATTTATGGTCTGAGTTTTTTTTTTTTTTTTTTCCCCCTCATTAAACTGAATGCAGCTGAATTGATTTGGACTGATGCGGACAAAAATACAAAAATAGGGTATGTCAGCAACTGGGAATTGATTTTGATTGCAGCAACATATAAACCTGGTAAACAAATTAATAAATGTACACACTGACATTAATGCTAAAAGGTTAGTTCAAGGTTAAAGCTAAAGTCAGTGAGTGAATGATAACCCAAGCATTTAAGCCAGCTCCCACTCCCCCCCAATGATCCATCTTTATGCAATATTAAGTGGTTAAAGTTCACAGAATACTGCTTTCTGAGCTGAGCAATAATTTTCTTTATTGGTAGAAATGTTTCTTCCTGAAGTTTGTTTGTTTCTTTTTTCAACTGTGTTGTATTACATAATTCCTCATAAATAAAACACAAGCGAAACCAAACATTCAGAGAATATTTGAGTGTCCAGTGAATGTATAGAAGATATTTGATATTAAACTTAAGAAAACACATTTCTGAGGTTAACTCTGAGAAGCAAAACCATTTCCACTGCTCTTCTTGCCAGAATCTGTTCCTTGCAATGGTGGAGATGGAGAATATTTAGGATCACAAAACCTTATTTGGAATCTCTGTCATAAAATATATCTCCCCCCCCCCAGCAGAATCTGAAATGCTAAAATGCATTCCCTTTATCCCTTGTTCTCAAATTGCTTTACCCTAATCATCTCAATAACATAAGTGGGGTGGCAAATTACTTTTGCTGACCCTCTATAAGTCACATTTAAACTACATGAATATGATCTACTTTTTTTAAAATAATGATCAGTAGCCATATATCATTTTACTAGATCACCTTATTTAATCAAAAGAGAGGAAGATCCCCCATTCGCCCATCAACCTCCTGTAGGGTGGAACCTAAAATTGTCCTTCTATCCAATTTTATGTTGTGTCTCTGCCTACTTTGCATCCCCCTCTTATCTATTTTGACCCTCATCTTCTCCCTAAAAAGCAATGAGTGTGGCCCCTGGCCTTCTAGAAAGGATTCTTTATGAGCTTCACAGCCTTCACCATGGCTGTTCCTTGCCTTTAGAAGATGATACCAACAGGTGTTGATTTTCCTCTCTGCTACTTCTTTCTCCTTACAGGCAAAGTGTGTATAATATAGACAGGTTGTTTTTAAGTAGATGAAGTTGGTGAAAGATTGGTGGGTTCAGTTGCTTTTTATAATAGGTTTTTAATATCTTTTTTTTTTTTTTCTTTTAATCAACCTGAGCATTCTCTGCAAAGAACAAGCAGGAGGAGGAAGAGGAGGAGGAGGAGACAAGACAAGACAAGACAAGACAAGATGAAGAATGAATTTTGTGTCATGATACAAACCCTGGATTTTTATACTTGTGTCCTGTTGGATAAAAGTCCAATAAGCAAAGGGGTTTGTGTCATGATATCACAATGTACGTTTTGTCACTTGCCATCCACCTTGCCTTCCCATGAATGCCTACAGTATGTTTGTTTGTTTATATTTATTAAGAATATTAATAAATAAATATTTTCATATAATAAAAGATGAATCAAAAGAAAAAAGAAAAGAAAAAGAGTGCAAGAAAAGAAAAAGAAAACTAAAGTTAAGAAATATTTAAATGACTTCCAACGTTTTTTTCAACAGATAATTACAATCTTATTTCCCTCCTCCCTCTTAAATATTTTACAAATCTCATCACCCCCTCATTTAGTCTGCATCTTTCTTAATCTTCAAATCCATAAATCATCCATTCATTTTTTTTTCTTCTTTCAGCAAAATGTCCATATAAGGTTTCCAGTCTTTTAAAAAAAGTTTTTGTTGTTTGTTCTCTGACCAAACAGGTCAGTTTTGCCATTTCTGCAAAGTCTGACATTTTCACAATCCATTCCTCCATTGTGGGAATTTCATTATTCTTTCAGGTGCCTACAGTATGTTTGTATAATGCTTTAACTAATTTCTTAGCTACCTATAATAGCATTTAGTGGTGGAAATGAAGAAGTGAGTGAGTGAGTGAAGAAATAAGTAAATCAACAAATGGATCTTTGTGACAGGTGCAACTGAAATTGAACATGTCTGCCATCATACCTGCAAAGATGGGGGAAGTCTACATATCCTGTGGTCATCCAAGCTGAATTATGCAGCAGAAATTTATGGCAGGTACCAGAAGCTATAACATTTTCCTGCTTGTGTGGGACTGAAAAAAACTGGATTTCTTTCAGCTGGCAGATCAC
Organism: Candoia aspera; assembly: GCF_035149785.1. Lineage (NCBI taxonomy): Eukaryota > Metazoa > Chordata > Lepidosauria > Squamata > Candoiidae > Candoia > Candoia aspera. Next base: position 4,057,033 of record NC_086157.1, read on the forward strand.
AATAAAAAGTTCATAAGCTGTGACTGGTATGGTGATTCATAAGTTTCATCTTGGCAGATCCATAAGAAATGGGGAAAAACAGAAAAGAACCTTAAACCAACACTACATAGGCTTTCCAGTAAAATTACAGTTTACTCCTGGGTACTACAGAAGACAAATTTGGTAAAAAATAACGATGTCTTTAAAATGCCAGCAAAATAAGTGTTAATCCTATTTTATTGTAGTTGGACTAACTTGGGTAAGGAAAAAGCTGGCTTCATCTGAAATATCTTTACTAAGTATGACTTGTTAGTTGCTTAGATTTGATGGAGAAAGAGATTGTGGTAAGGATAGATTTAACTCTTCCATTGTAATAACTGGACTTGAAAATGCTTCCCTTTCAGTGGAACATGTCTGACATTTTAAAATACTGTTTGTAGCTAAGAAAACCCTTCATTTTCAAGTAAGTTTGCAATTATTATTTCTGCCACAGTTTCAGATATAAGGCAAATTGGACTGAAATTTTGGCTAAGGGAAATTGATTTGACCCATTGATTTGTATGGGACTAACTTACTCTGCATCAGGAAAACAGAGCAGAGTTCTGGTGCTCTACATATTGGTTGAAACTACAGTTCACAATTCACAGTCGACATGAGCTGGCTGGGTGTTAAGGGGTTTGTAGTCACAGCACATCTACAAGGCACCAGAGTAGGATCCTCTAATACTGTACATAATCAACTTCTAATGAAGCTAAGGAAATCAAATGGTCTTTCCAGTTAGGGGTGTGTGGATAGGTTATTCCACATGCAGGTTGTGTGAGTCATCCTATAGTCAAAACTTTCAAGGTGCATTAGACAGATACAAACTAAAACCCAAATAAGGCAAGGAAAACTAAGCTTAAAATTAGGACTCAAATACTAATAGCACCAAATTTGAAAAAAATAAAAATAAAAACCTGGACAAATCGCTTGACACAACTCTAAGCTATGTGTGAGCAATAGTATGTAGTAAGGCCATGCAAAACTTTCAAAAGTAGTGCTCCATAATACCTGTTAGTGTAAATTAAGCAGATCTCTTTGAACTGTGAAAGCAACCATCACTATATTGACAGATAGATTAAAGTTAAAAAAAACAGATTTTTGTATCATGAAGTACAGGAATGACTCCAATAAATGTCAAGATGCGGTCACTGGGAGGAAATGGCTAGATAGTTTGAGTTATTTGCTTATTCTTTGGCAATATATTTAAAATGGCTCATTTTCCATCATCATGTTTTCCATAGCTCATGTTTGCATTTCATGGGTATTTTATTTTTATACAAACATACATGTATATTTATATTTATATTTTTATTATTTTAATATTGGTGATTTTATGATGTCAGGTTTTAAGGTGAATTTTATTGTAAACTGCCCAGAGGCCCCCTTTTAGGGGGAGATGGGCGGTGATAGAGATGTGAATAATAAATACATACATAGTAAAGGTAAAGGTTTCCCTTGACGTAAAGTCCAGTCGTGTCCGACTCTAGGGGGCGGTGCTCATCTCCGTTTCTAAGCCTTAGAGCCAGCATTGTCCGTAGACACTTCCGGGTCATGTGGCCAGCATGACGACATGGAATGCCGTTACCTTCCCGCCGAAGCGGTACCTATTGATCTATTCACATTTGCATGTTTTCGAACTGCTAGGTGAGCAGGAGCTGGGACGAGCAACGGGAGCTCACCCCGCCGCGCGGTTTCGAACTGCCGACCTTCTGATCGGCAGCTCAGCGGTTTAACCCGCAGTGCCACCGTGTCCCATAAATACATACATACATACATACAAAAAGGTAAAGGTAAATGTTTCCCTTGATATTAAGTCCAGTCGTGTCTCACTCTAGGGGGCGGTGCTAATCTCTGTTTCAAAGCCGAAGAGCCGACGTTTGTCCATAGACACTTCCATGGTCATGTGGCCGGCATGACTGAATGGAACACCGTTATCTGCCCACCAAAGCGGTACCTATTAATCTACTCACGTTTGCATGTTTTCGAACTGCTAGGTTGACAGGAGCTGGGACGGGCAATGGGAGTTTACTCTGTCAGGCGGATTTGAACCGCCAACCTTCCAATCGGCAAGCTCAGCAGCTCAGCGGTTTAACCCGCAGCGCCGCCGCGTCCCTCATACATACATACGTATATATTAATTTCCAATTTTATTTCAAAGAATGTGCTTGTGAATAATGTCTGAGGTTGATTTTGAAGTAGTTTTTTTTTTCCTTATCCTCCTCCCTCATTTTTTTTTTCAAATTTATTTCTTTCCTGATGGGTTCTCTTCATTTTTTGCCATTCTGCTATTCAGCCTTTACAAAGGGAAAATCGACAGTGGATAGGTTTGAAATGCTTTTGAAGGTGAGTCAACATCATTTTCGATGTTCTGTTGAATCACTTTTCAAGTACCTTTAGTGTCTCAAGGGGCTTTTTAAAAAGACACCAAAACATCTGTTGCTACCATTTTTTGCCTTGCTATTCAAAAGAATGCTCAACGTTCAAGGGGTTCTCCTCCCAGGTATGCATATGTAAGATTGCATACTTGGAGTTTCACTTCTCGAAGGCCTTGTTCAAAAACTTCTTTTAACATGCTGCAAAGGGTTCTATCCTGTTTGTTCACATAAAATTATCTGGACGCAGAGACATCCATCGGGTGGATGAGGATGAGGAATGACAAGATGAATCTCATATTATTGTGATGGAAGCTCTTCCTACCCACATCATGACATCATTCACAAGTACAAAAATGGTGGAGCTTGCATCACATCAGCTTAACGCTGATTTAGTCATTTTGATTAAGCTGTTGGATTCTGCAGATATCTCTGTCAGGACAATGTTGCCCATTCCAAGGCTCTAATGGTTGTACCATGTTGGAAATCATATAGAATTACTCTCTTTTTTAGCTGCTTCCATGCTAGCCCTGTGTCTTTCAAAGAAGCTCTGATAGCCATGGCTAACCTGAGGGATGCTGTAGGCAACATTTAAAGGCTTTCATTAGACTCATTCCTGATTTTGCCATGAAAGAGTGACTCCTTCCTCTGAAGTCTGATTATTGAACCATTTGCCTGGTCTTGCAGAAGCTGATCTTGTATGGAGCACTGGTACGAGGGCAGATGCTGTAAACACATCCACATGAAGCAGTCTCCAAGTCCTGATGTACTGCTATCAAGCACAGCCCCTTTTAATTACCTAAGTACAAAGTATAGATGTAGGGACGCGGTGGCGCTGCGGGTTAAACCGCTGAGCTGTCGATCGGAAGGTCGGCGGTTCGAAACCGCGCGGCGGGGTGAGCTCCCGTTGCTCGTCCCAGCTCCTGCACACCAAGCAGTTCGAAAACATGCAAATGTGAGTAGATCAATAGGTACCGCTTCGGCGGGAAGGTAACGGCGTTCCGTGAGTCATGCTGGCCACATGACCCGGAAGTGTCTATGACAACGCCGGCTCCAAGGCTTTGAAACGGAGATGAGCACCGCCCCCTAGAGTCAGACACGACTGGACTTTACGTCAAGGGAAACCTTTACCTTTTAAAGTATAGATGTTTAGTAATGAAGCCAGCAGCATGGCTCATCAGTATTTCTTCAAGGCCAAGATCTTCCGAAAAAGGTGGGATATTAAATAAATAATAAATAGATAAATGAAATTCCATCAGCCTTCTTTATTCCTTAAAAGTAGTTTCCTTTGAATCAAGCTCATTTCTGGGTGATTTAATAGATGCATCTATACAGTTTCTCGGGAACAGTATAGAAGTGGCTTTCCATTGCGTTCTGTTAGAATGATGGCTAAGCTTCCCAAGATCGACTAGAGCCCTGAGATAGTTGCCCATCCAAGGACTAACCAATAGGATTGTGCAGCACATTGTACTTGATTCCAGCAAAGTGCTTCCAAGAATGTGAGGGCACAGATGTCTTCCACTCTGTGATGCAGGCCCTTCTTTTAATTAGACCATGCAGCTATGGGGGCAATCTATCTCGAACCTCTCCATTTTCATCAAGTTCAGTCTTTTGAAGTCCTTCATATGCTTTTAAGCAAGTGTTTGCAGTAGAGTTGTGCAAAAAAAAGAAAAGAAAAAAGGGTAAGACTTCCTCTGAGCTGCAGAGCCAGACTGAGCTGACCCTGATTGATCAGACTCCAGTGTGGAGACACAGGCATGTAATGGAGACATGGGTGAGATGATGACACTATCCATGCATCCACATTTTGGCACTACCAGGATTGGCGGTGGATGCTCTGGTACCATCTGGAGAGTAATAACAATTCATACATGCTGTGCCGAGGTTGTATTCAAAAATGATAGCAATTACTTCTGTCAGATTTTCCAGGAGCTGAGTACCTTCTCCCAGAGGGTTATTCTTTGCTCTGGGGACTCATGAGCCATCAAGGAAGGAATATTTTTAGCAGAAAAGGAGCTGCATTTAGAATGATATGGGAGCAAAAAGGGGTAAAATAACTTAAGTGTTCTGGGTTGGAGTGTTGGTTTCGTGGATTTTATTCCACCAGTTTGCTCTGATCTTTTCCCCTTAACCTTCTGCCTGTGCTTGATTCATTTCCCGTTATTTGTTCCAATGGCAAATAACTGCAAGGACTGTTGTTGTTAAAGGTATATAGAGCACTACAATTTTCCAAGCACTGAATAGACTTTGAAAGAGACAAGCTTAACTGCAGGCTGACAATCTAATACACACGGTACAAAATGAGAAAAGGAAGCAAGCACAACAGATCCTTCCTAGACCAACTCAGTCTTTTCCTTGCCATGATGTCCTTTCTGGAAGGCAGTGGGCACAGGCTCTTAATGACCTCTTTGTTGCCTGCCTGGTAAAAAAAGCTGAGGTGTGCTATCCTCCACCCTTCCAATTTTAGAATAACAATCTATCAGTGTTATGGCTGTTCAGATAAAGCCCCATATTTTTAAGATGCTTGACCATTTCTCATCAAAGCATCACAAAAGTCTTTTACATCATTTGAGCAAACCAAACACAGAGACTCATTTTTCAATTATTACAGTTCAGTTTGGCTAGTAGGGCAAACCATCCATTTAGAGAGATCTCAATTTAGCGTACCTCAGATACCATAGGCATATTTTCCATTCAGAGTTTACCCCCTGTCCCCAATTTAATTGACTAGTGGCAATTACATCAAGGGTTTACTGCAAATGACACCATTTGTGTCAATTACATGAGGCTACAAATGACAGAAAGTGACAGAAATTTGACTCAACAGTCACCTTCTTCCCCCCAATGGCCTATTCATCTGTACTTTAAAATTAGCATTTTAAAATAAAGCATAATTCACTCATAAATTCATAAGTTGTAATATACTTTTTGACTTGGGGACAGTATTCATACATCCATGGTAGGCATGTTTAAAACAGGGAGGGAGGGAGGGAGGGAAGATTGTTTTTTTTTTAAAGCAAAGCAAAGGATTTTTGCAATAACAAAGCACAGGATATATTGTCTCTCATATTCCATATGTATTTTCCTAGGACATATATATTTAAGGTCCGTTGCATGGGGATGAGTGAAATGATGTTCCCAGTTTTGCACCTACTAATAATGCATCAATCTTCATCATCACCATCACCATCAGTCAACAATTCCTTATAATATTCTGTATTGCTATTGTTGTTTGTAATTATTGCTGCTGCTGTTATTATTCCACCAGTTTTGACTGTTATGTCAGTCCTTCCTTTTGGACTGCTTTTGAGAAGACACTGGGATACTGGCACACTGATGGTAACCAGGCAAGGAGAGAGAAAGAATTCAAATGTCACATACTGAAAATATAACCATCATAGACTAATACTTAGTGAACAGCAATTTGTTTTCACTAATAGTGAATGACCTAGAACAAATATATCCAAGTTCCCAATATGATAGTGATTTTGATGCCTATACCTCTGTTATTATATTCATTAATTTCAGAGCAGCCCCATATTTCAGCCCATTGGATAATGTAATGATTGCCTAAACCCAAATACTCAGTCTCACAAGCTCGGGCTTAAAGATAACTGATTTATTAAAGGAATAGTATGCAAATACAGAGAAAGCTGAGAATGAGCAAAAGCGCGCCAAATACAAACTTAAAAGCCTTGCTTGTGGGCAGGTCCCGCCCGGTCGCCCGTCAGGACGCTCCCCCTCCCAGGTGCTGAATGCCGTTAGATGCGCCTGGGAAAGTAACCTTGAACAGGAGCGCAAACCCAAACATGCATTCCAAGCCCTCAAAACAAGGGAGGGCAACAGAATGGAAAAACCCCGGGTGAAGAGATACGGAACAGAGAATGACATGTGAAATGTTACAATGTTAACCAGACATTAGAATGTGAACATGACATATTGCCCCCCCAAAAGAAATTAGGGAGCCGGTTTGTCAGGATAGGCAGAGTGAAATTGGGCGACGAGACGAGGAGAATGCACGTCTGGAGCAGCAACCCATTCAGGATGAGGGAAATGTTTCCAGCGGACGAGGTATTGTAGAGTAGAGCGCTGGCGTCTGGAATCGAGAATAGATGCCACCTCGAAGTGTTGCTGGTTGTCGATCATGAGAGGAGGTGGAGGAGTGGGTTGTGGGTGCCAACGGTCCGATGACAGGCAGGGTTTGAGTAAGCTGCAATGGAAAACAGGATGTAAACGTTTAAGGTTGTGAGGTAAATCGAGTTTAAACGTAACAGGGTTGAGCTGAGCAACAATTGAAAAAGGACCGACAAATTTAGGACCAAGTTTCTTAGAGGGTTGTGGGGACTTGATAAACTTAGTTGATAAGTAGACTTTATCCCCGACTGTAAAGGATGGTTCTGGGGAACGCTTTGCATCAGCATGGCGTTTATAGGCAGCTTGGGCATGTTGGAGGGCAAGTAGAATATTAGACCATGAGTCTTTGAGAGAGTCCGCCCAGCCAGCGAGGGTGGCTGGGAGCGGTTGAGGATGAGGAAGTTCAGGAATGGGAACAAATTCGCGTCCAAAAACTGTTTTAAAAGGAACTTGACCAGTGGTTTGATGAATGGAATTGTTGTAAGCGACCTCAGCAAATGGGAGTAGATCGACCCAGTTGTCTTGCTGGTAGTTAACAAAAGCTCTGAGGTATTGCTCTAAGGTAGAATTAACAGCCTCTGTAGATCCGTCCGTTTCTGGATGCCAAGCAGTAGAAAGTGATTGTTTCGTACCCAGAAGTTTCAAAAATGCGCGCCAAAATTGTGACGTAAATTGTGTGCCTCTGTCACTCACCAAACGGGCGGGGATACCGTGGAGACGGTACACGTGGATGAGGAAGAGGCGTGCCAGCTGTTGCGCGGTAGGGATAGAAGCGCATGGGATAAAGTGGGCTTGTTTGGAGAAAAAGTCTTTGACGACCCAAATGACAGTTTTGCGTTGACTAGGGGGTAGATCAACGATAAAATCCATGGAGATATCCTGCCAAGGGACCGACGGAGTGGCTACGGGTTGAAGGAGACCCTGGGGTTTGCCCGGTTTGCGCTTTATCGCTGCACATACAGGGCACGCAGTGACATATTCTTTTAAGTCTTTGAGTAAAGTTGGCCACCAGAATTGCCGGCGAACGAGGTGCAAAGTTTTCACGTAGCCGAAATGCCCAGCTAGCTTGTCATCGTGGCAGCGATGGAGTATGGTTTTTCGCATAGCTGCGGGTACATAGAGACGATCGTTGCGCCAGGCAAGATCATCGGTGAAAGTTAACATGTGTCTGTTGGCTTGCAACCAAGTATCCGTTTTTAGGTGGGAGAGCAACTGTTGTTGCAAATCGGAGGGAATTGACAAGGGAGGTGAGCTGCTGGAAGGCGGAGCGGCCGGAGGCGGAGTCGATTGTGCTCGAGTCTGGCTGCGAGTCACTGCTGCCAGACTTAATTGTTTGTCGGTCCAGACGGTGCCTTGGACCGTTGGCCCTGGGCCATCATCCTGGGGTCTGCGCGAGAGTGCATCAGCCAAAAAGTTTTTCTTGCCTGGTATAAATTTAAGAGTGAAGTCAAAGCGGCTGAAGAACTCAGCCCAGCGCAGCTGTTTTGGACTGAGCTTTCGGCTGGTGCTTAGAGCTTCCAGGTTTTTATGGTCAGTCCAGACTTCAAAAGGGTTGGAAGTACCTTCCAATAGGTGTCGCCACGTCTCTAAAGCCGTTTTTACAGCAAAAGCCTCCTTTTCCCAAACGTGCCAACGTCTCTCTGTTTCAGTGAATTTGCGAGAGAGGTAGGCACAGGGTTTTAAAGCGCCAGATTGGTCAGATTGTAACAAAATTGCGCCTATGGAAAAATCAGAAGCATCGACTTGTACAACGAAGGGTTGAGAGGGGTTTGGATGCTGTAAAATTGGTTCTGTGGTAAAAAGTTGTTTGAGCGTTTGGAACGCTTGCTGACAGGCTGGAGTCCATTTAAGGAGCGCGCCTGGGTTCTTTGAACGTCGCGTATCCCCCTGTCCTTTGGTTTTTAACAGTTCAGTAAGGGGGAGGGCGATTTCTGCAAAATTTTGGGCGAACGCCCGATAGAAATTAGAGAATCCAAGGAAACTTTGTAATTGTCTCCTGGTACGCGGAGGCTCCCATGCTACAATAGCTTCTACTTTTGCAGGGTCCATTTCAATGCCCTGAGCTGAAATTCGGTAGCCTAGGTAATCAATTTGCGACTGATGAAACGCACATTTTGACAGTTTTGCGTACAACTCTGCTTTTTCCAATTTAGCCAGTACCTGACGCACCAAGTGGATATGTTCTGCCATGGTTTCTGTATAAATCAATACATCATCCAAATAGACTAGTACCCCCTTAAATAGGTGGTCATGCAAGACCTCATTGATTAACTGCATAAAAACCCCGGGTGCCCCAGATAAACCGAATGGTAAAACTTTATATTGGAAAGCCCCAAGAGGACAGTTGAACGCTGTTTTCCACTCATCCCCCTCTCTTATGCGAATGCGAAAGTAAGCTTCTCTCAAATCCAGTTTTGAGAAGATTTTACCTCTGGCCAGATGTGATAACATATCTTTGATCAGGGGCAAAGGATATTTATTTAATATTGAGACCGCATTGAGCCCGCGGAAATCGGTACAAAGCCTTAATGACCCATCCTTTTTTGGCCTGAATAGGACAGGCGCTCCTACCGGGGAATTAGCAGGCTCAATGAAACCCCTAGCCAGATTTTTGTCAATGAACTCCCTTAGCGTGGTAAGCTCTTTGGGAGACATGGGGTATATTTTTGGGTGAGGCAATTTTACATTTGGTAAAAACTCAATGGCACAGTCCGTTTTTCGGTGGGGTGGCAAGCGATCTGCTTCCTTTTCCCCAAATACTTCAGCAAAATCTTGGTAGTGATTGGGTAGCCCCTCAAGAGGTTGAAGCGTTTGTACAGTGGTATACGCTACCCCTCCACCCTCCATGTCCTCCAATAGGTCCTTTTCGGGTACTTTGTAAAATCCATCCGCAAACGTCACAGTTCTATGCAGCCAGTTGATGAAAGGGTTTTGTTGCACAAACCAAGGCATCCCCAAAATCACCAGAGGACCCCCCACTGGAGCTACCACAAATGGCAGCTTTTCCTGATGGGAGCCCATCTGCAAGGCGACCAGTCCCGTGGAAAGATTAACTGCTTTCCCTCCCGCCATAGTTCCATCCAACTGGGTGAAAATCATGGGTCTTGGCAAAGGGAACGTGGGCAGTTCTAGAGCCGCTACGACATCAGGGTGCATTAGAGAACGGGAGCAACCCGAGTCTAGCATGGCCCACACTTCCACGGTTTTGGTTTGTGAGCCCAGCTTAAGTTTAACAGTCAGTGTGGGAAAGTTTCCACTCACCGAATCATGGTTACGCCCGGTTTCTTCCACCTGCCCTAGGGCGCCCTTCAGGGCAGGTGGTAGGCTTTTCCCGCCGGCTGCTCGAATTGCAACTCTTCCTCCTCTTCTCCGAAGGGTAGGTCGGGGGGGTCCAGTTCCGCGAGGGCTGCCTTCAGTTTTCGCGGTGGAGCAGGAGCAGGCGTCTTTATCGCGGGTTTCGTCTGTCGTTCCTCTGGACGGCGTCTCGGGCACGACGTGGCTCGATGCCCTTCTTTCCCACATCGGAGGCACTGACCCTTGGAGAACCGTTGCTCCCTCTCTTCTTCCCAGGTTTTCGGTTTGGGGCGGCTGGCAAGTCCAGATGCGCGCGCTCCTCTAGCGAGACGTGTTTGTCTAAGCTCTTTGGTATGGGCATAGGTTCGTAGGGCATTTTCTGCGCTTCCCGCCAACTGGATCCACCCATATAGCGTTTTGGGATCATCTCTGCCCAGAGCCCATCGAAGGATTTCGGGTTCAAGCCCCTGCTTGAACAATTCGATGATTGTTGGCTCAGACCAGTCTTCCACTTTTCCTGCCAAAGCTTTAAACTCCAACGCATATTTGGCAACTGAGAGGGACCCTTGGTAAAGTTTCCGCAGGTCATTTTTAGCCGTTTCTTGAGCTAGGGGGTCTTCGAAATGCTCTTTAAGTGCCCACAAAAATTCATCGAAGTCCTCTAACTCGGTTGCCTCAGCTTGGCATAGTTGCACATACCAATCCGCTGCCCTTCCTCTCAGCTTGTTGGCAATGAAATTGACCTTGCCGTGTTCAGACCGAAAGTTTCGACCCCAATCTTCCATATAATGCTTGGCATTCGTAATAAAGAAGGAGAGCGTTGCGGGATCCCCATCAAACTTCACTCCAAATGGTGGGAAGGTTCTTGCCGGCTCAGCTGGCTGTGGCGGTGCCGCGAATGACAGCGTGCGCCGAGCCCCCACAAGTGGTCGATCCCTAGGAGGTCTTGCCTCTCGCTCTCCCCTTTGATGGGCTGATCGAGTCTTACTTCTCCCCCGGGTGGACAGGGTGCTGTGCCTGGGGTACTGTGACGGCTCTTCCTCCCAATCCTCCGGGGTGGGCTCTGCCTCTCTGGGCTGATCCTCTCTGGGTAGATCCTTGAGGATCGTCACTATTAAATCCATTTTATCTTCCAATGCCCTCATACGGGCCGGAGTGACCGGCTCCTCCGGGGGTTGGTTGGTTATCACCACCTTCGGTGACAGAGGGACTTCGTGCTCCCAGGCCAATTGGGGAGACCCCCTCCCCGTGGTTCTTTCCATAACAGATCTCTGTTCACTCCTGAGACTCTCCTGTATGGATGTCAACAGCTCGTCCAATTGGGTATCTCGCAACTCCCGACGTGCTGCTCTTTGCGCTCTCGAGGTTAGCGCTGGCCGGCTTTTGACCACCTCCCGCTCTTCTTCGCCTCCCTCACTTACGCGAAGTTGAGGTTCTGTCATCGCTAGCGTTCCCTCTTATCCAAGGATTGGATGGGGCCAGCGGAAAATGGAAAAAATGATTCTCAGCTTTATGTAATGATTGCCTAAACCCAAATACTCAGTCTCACAAGCTCGGGCTTAAAGATAACTGATTTATTAAAGGAATAGTATGCAAATACAGAGAAAGCTGAGAATGAGCAAAAGCGCGCCAAATACAAACTTAAAAGCCTTGCTTGTGGGCAGGTCCCGCCCGGTCGCCCGTCAGGACGCTCCCCCTCCCAGGTGCTGAATGCCGTTAGATGCGCCTGGGAAAGTAACCTTGAACAGGAGCGCAAACCCAAACATGCATTCCAAGCCCTCAAAACAAGGGAGGGCAACAGAATGGAAAAACCCCGGGTGAAGAGATACGGAACAGAGAATGACATGTGAAATGTTACAATGTTAACCAGACATTAGAATGTGAACATGACAGATAAGCAGATTTTTTTTCCTTCTGTGCTTGTCTGGTTCATGGCTCCTAGGAAGGTGTAGTCAGCACTGCTTGCTGCTTTCCAAAGAGGGACTTGGTTCATGTGGCATTGGCCAATTTTGCTGATAAACCAGACCTCTTTGAGTCAAATTGGAGCCCCTCAGTGGACATCTGGAACCAGACTGGAAGGAGAAAGAACACAGCAGTGGCTCTCATGCAAAGCAAAGGTAACCCATCTTGTCTGGTTAGATTTACCATTCTTCGTGAGAACAAGACCTGAAAAGTGAGGCTTTTATCTAAAATGGCAGCAAGGCTTGAAGTTAGCCTCTCAGTTACATCAAGAGTGTGCATTTTCTTCTCCCCCTCCTCCCACCTGTATGGTTTAAGATTATGAAGTAAGAGGCCAAGTCCCTGGCAGTCATGCTAAAAGTCCCTGCAGGCAGACATTTGGAGCAGCTCCAGTCATCACCCACTTGGAAAAGGTTTTCCACAAAGGTATTTTGTGCATGAATAGTCTGGAGGAATAGGTTCCTGGACCAACTGGTGTGTAGCTAATTTTCAAAAGTCAGTTTACCATAACAATTGTTTTACAGGCTGAACCGCAGATCTTGTTAAAGTGCGAAGGGAATCATAAATTAGAAGAGAGGCAAACCCATTAATATGTTGACTGCAACCACCTCTTAACAGGAATATTACAAATGGCAACAAGCAAACACATTCATCTTACTTCAGTAGCCACCCCTCCCCCATTATTAAAATTAATGATTAATATATAGTTTAGGACAGTTCACAGCTTGCAATTCTCTTTCAAGAGGCCCTGTAACAATTAATAAGGAGTTATCCCGCCATAATTGCTTTGCTGAAAGACCCCCAAAGAGTGATTTTTTTTTTTTTTTTTTTTTTTTAATGAAGCTGGATTATTGTGGCAAGCAAACAAAATGTTCTTTCACTAATATTTCTAAAGAAGGACCACAGAGAGTTCACATGCAGAATCGTGTTTTGGGCATTGCCCTCTTTGAAGTGAACTGAACTGGTTTTCGAGATATGCAGTGAGTTCCTGGACCATGAATGACCCTGCAAGTTGGAATTCTAGAAATGCTAGTTCTAGAGGCCTGAAGGGCACCAAGTAGATCAAGATGAAGTCACCCTGAGGTAAAATTCATTACTGAATTCTCCCAAGATTTTTATTGTAGGGCTGTGCCCAATTAAACAAGGGAGAAGGAAATCATGAGGAGGTCATATATAAAAGGATGAAGAAATGCCCTGTATCAAGGTCAGGGGTAAGATGAGGCTGATCGCCTTCCATACAAGAGAACTGGACTCATAGCAACACACCAATCTCTGCATGGCAGAACGGAGATCCAGCTGGACTGCTGTGGCCAAAACCAATTCACTCGGGCTCTGGAACAGACAGTGCAATGACAGTTTTTCAGGGTTTGCTTGGAAATGCAGGATGGACAGTTTCCCAGTCAGGGACACTCCTGCTTTGTCCCACCTCCAAGTTCCTGGGACATTCCCCTTCCCTTTGGAAGTCAAAATGCCCACAAAGCCTTGGGATATTGATTCTGTCCTTCCCCATTGTTTAGAAAGGCTGTTACCACTACACAACCTTCTCATGCTGCAGATAAATTAAAAAGGAAAGGAACTCTGGGGTTGGGGTTGAGATATGGTGACAGGTGATATTTTTTAAGCAATAATATGGAAATAGTTTGATTTTCCAGTCTAACCTTATGCCTGGGATATCTTTGTGGCCTCCCAAACAAGTTATTACTAGGTCCAATCCTGCCCAGTTTTGCCAATATCAGCCAAATGATGGACAGCCATGCCCCAGGACTCAGCACTTCTAAAGAATTAAAAAAGAAAACACAACATTTATTTTTCAGCTTTAAAATGCCTGCATGTTTCTATTCTATCAAATCTATTAGAAGGGTGCAGGAAATTCCAGGTATTAAATAACAGGCTTGACTTCTTCCTCTTAGCAGACTGGAAAATGGACCCAGTTTCCAAGAAATTAAAATCCTTTAGCTCCATATTAAGAATTAATAAAATAATATACCTTTCCATTTGATGAAAGACTATAAACCATCTTCATTTGCTGAAATAATGAAGACACATAAATGTGAATTACACATAAAGAAAAAGGGGTGGAACACAGATATCTCTAGCTGATTAAGTAATCAGAACCCCCCAGATTTTTTTTAATATGAATGTTATTAAGCAAAGATAAAAGCCACGGGGGGGGGGGGGGCAGATTTGTGAAGTGTCCAGAAAAGGGCAAGACAAGAAATCAAGAATTCCATAAGAATATATATATAAAATCTATCAGGCAATTGTGCAGGTTAGTTTTATGTAGCTTAGATTTACTTCAGTTTATGTCATGCGCTGCCTACCTCTGAATAATGCTCAGACACTGGTTCTGTGGAACAGGCTCTGATTTATTCACAGTGTAGGTACAGTATAGGAAAAAAGCTGAGAGTGACAGGAGCGCGCCGGTGCGGGGTTTAAATACCCCGCGCCGGTCAGCGCCCCCTCACTCGCGGTTACGTCACCCCCCTTTGTCCAACACGTTGTCCTGCCGGTAGGTGAGGGGTTGCGAGGCCCCGCTGGCGTTCCGGGATCGCCCATCATCGGTTTCTCTATTCCTCCTGTGATTGCTGTCAGCTGGGCGATCTCCGTTGCATTAGCGCTAACAGCTTGGGTGTGCCTCGCGATCCGTTTAGCCATTGTTTCTTGACCTTCAGTCTTTGTGAGTTGATGGCTACTTATCTTGAGCCCCTTCCCCTGTTTCCTTGCTATTGTCATGTGTGCCATTGCGCTGATGTCTTCAGCTCAACGGCACTCATGACAGTTTAGTTATAAATAACATCTGCAGAACTGAGGTTGACTAAACACAGACATTACCCCCCCCAAAAAAAAATGTGGGGGGGAGGCAAACAAAGCATTATGTTTGTTGCAATTCTCACCAATAATATTAGAATACTGGATTACCTAATAATATGTATTGTCAATAATTTATTGCTAACTACTAGTTGTTATTGTTAGAAATACAGGCAAGATAAATAAGGTAAATGTGATTTTTTTTTAGGATAATCTTATTTCCTCAGATGAATGGATGGATGGATGGATGGATGGATGGATGGATGGATGGATGAATGAACAAAAAAATGAATAAATATATATTCCAAAATATATCCCAAAATGCTGGTGAGAATGTTTCACAGCGTCCCTCCCTTCTTCCCTCCCTCCCTCCCTCTCACCATGTAATGTATTACAACTGGCATTTTCTTCTTTGGGGACAGTATTTTCTTTCCTTAATTGTGAGAAGCAAATGTAGCTTGACTTCCCTTCCCTTCCCTTCCCTTCCCTTCCCTTCCCTTCCCTTCCCTTCCCTTCCCTTCCCTTCCCTTCCCTTCCCTTCCCTTCCCTTGCTCCATGCTAACTGACCTCTGTTACCAACAGAAACACTGCTATCACTAATTCCAGGATGCCATGTTGGTGTTGAGGCAATTGTCCTAGCAGCAGGAGGTGTGTCCCCCCTGCCCAACTTTGGAAAGATCACAAGCCAGCTCCTTCATTGACATCTGTGGAAGACACAACAACAAACGACTGCTGTGATTTGTATCTCAGCTGATTCAAGCAACAGAATGCAAATTTGCAGGTCTACAGCGGTCACTGCTTGTTCCAGTCAAATGCTCTGGCTATTGTTTTTTTCACTAGGCTTTTTGATTGTCCTCAGTTAGTTTTCTATTCTCCTTTGTATGTAAATATCTAGATTCAGTAAATGTATAATGCTGGGACATGCAAAGCATTGGGCTATTCATGAAAACACAATTCTAATGGCAGTTTGGTTTCTGGGAGGGAAAAAAAAAGTGAATGTTTCCTGCAAAAAAAATTGATGACCCACTTAAACATATTCACAGACTGATTCTATTCAAGCTGACCTGGAAGTTAATAGTGCCTACTCCCAAGTAAAGTATTTTTGGGATTTATTTTTTTAATTTTTTTTATGGAGGGGCAAAGGATGAAACACTTCCTGGGAAATAGGATAAATTCCAAAGCTCTCATCATAAAGCCAACAAAAAAGAAGTATGCTTAGCTGATGTGCAGAACATCATAGAATAATAGAGTTGAAAGGGATCACAAGGATTATCTAGTCCAACCCTATGCAATGGGCAGGAAAGACAATTAAACTGTTCTTGAGAAGTGGCTCTCTAGCCTCTTTGTAAAATTTCCAGAAATCTGGACCCTACAGCCTCCTTTGGTGGGCTGTTCCACTACTGTACAGATCTTACCATCATAATTTTTTCCCTTATATTTAAATGAAATCTAGATGACTTCAACCTTCACCTCTTATTCCTGGTCCTAGTTTCCATAGCGATGAATAATAGTTCCTGATCATTTTCCTTATAGTAGTCTATCAGGTACCTGTATACTGATACCTTGTCTTTTTCAATCTTCTTTCCTTCTGTCTGAAGACCCAAGTTCCTTCAGCCTGTCCTCACAGGAGATGTCCTTAAGTTCCTGTACCATTTACTATAAGTACTTTAGGGAAAAATGCCTACTTTGACTGTAGATATCTGGGATGCAGATAGAAGTGAAAATTCCATGGGGGAAATTAGTGTAGTTATACAGTAGCTGAATTAAGCCAAGAAAGGAAACAAAGGAAAAGAAAAGAAAGGAAAGGAGAGGAAAGGAAAGGAAAGGAAAGGAAAGGAAAGGAAAGAAAAGAAAAGAAAAGAAAAGAAAAGAAAAGAAAAGAAAAGAAAAGAAAAGAAAAAAGAAATTGTGTGTCTCTCTGTGTGCGTGGGTAGATAAAGAAATTCTGGTGTCCTCAGAATTACCACTTCCTTATCTGTAAGTGGTAATTGTTGTGATGATGATGATAATGATGCAAAAAAGCTCACATGAGAACATATATTCCAAAGATATCGTTCAGCCTAAATTTTAATTAAATCATTAAACCTTGACCATTAAAAACTATTTCTTTTATTATTTTTGGAACGTATGCACTGCTCCAGTTGAAACCGACTTTGAGTAGCTTCTGTACCTTATTTCTTTCAATAAATAAAACGCGGTCCGAAACAGAAATAACCATGGGATACAAGGTCTGTGCCAGAGATAAATAGAACTTTGCATTCATTAAACCTCAGATTACAGGAGGGAGCAGCTCCTAACATTGCTGCCCTGAAGGGTCACTGAAAAAGCCACGTTTGATGGCTTCTGATGGCTTTTTATAATACACATCAGTCTTGCTTTTGCTTGGCTAGAGTACTAGTCTATAAATGGAAAATGAGCACATATCTGTAATCTAGGTTTGTAAGTCCAAAGCAGCTGCAGCTCTTCAACACTGAGTAATTGTTTTCTTGATTGATCTCACCTTATGCTCAGTAAACTGTAAATCTTCATGTAAATTATATATATATATGTATGTATGTATGTATGTATGTATGTATATATATATGTTGTTTATTTGTTTAGTCGCTTCCGACTCTTCGTGACTCCATGGACCAGCCCACGCCAGAGCTTCCTGTCGGTCATCAAGACTCACAGCTCCCACAGGGACGAGTCCGTCACCTCTAGAATATCATCCATCCATCTTGCCTTTGGTCGGCCCCTCTTCCTTTTGCCTTCCACTCTCCCTAGCATCAGCATCTTCTCCAGGGTGTCCTGTCTTCTCATTATGTGGCCAAAGTATTTCAGTTTTGCCTTTAATATCATTCCCTCAAATGAGCAGTCTGGCTTGATTTCCTGGAGGATGGACTGGTTTGATCTTCTTGCAGTCCAAGGCACTCTCAGAATCTTCCTCCAACACCACAGTTCAAAAGCATCTATCTTCCTTCTCTCAGCTTTCCTTATGGTCCAGCTCTCGCAGTCATATGTTACTAGGGGAACACCATTGCTTTAACTATGCGGACCTTTGTTGTCAGTGTGATGTCTCTGCTCTTAACTATTTTATCGAGATTGGTCATTGCTCTTCTCCCAAGGATTAAGCGTCTTCTGATTTCCTGACTGCAGTCAGCATCTGCAGTAATCTTTGCACCTAGGAATACAAAGTCTTTCACTGCTTCTACATTTTCTCCCTCTATTTGCCAGTTATCAATCAAGCTGGTTGCCATAATCTTGGTTTTTTTGAGGTTTAGCTGCAAACCAGCTTTTGCACTTTCTTCTTTCACCTTCATCATAAGGCTCCTCAGTTCCTCTTCACTTTCAGCCATCAAAGTGGTATCATCTGCATATCTGCAATTGTTAATGTTTCTTCCAGTGATTTTAACTCCAGCCTTGGATTCCTCAAGCCCAGCATGTCACATGATGTGTTCTGCGTACAAGTTGAATAGGTAGGGTGAGAGGACACAGCCCTGCCGTACTCCTTTCCCAATCTTAAACCAGTCCGTTGTTCCGTGGTCTGTTCTTACTGTTGCTACTTGGTTGTTATACAGATTCTTCAGGAGGCAGACAAGATGACTTGGTATCCCCATACCTCTAAGAACTTGCCACAATTTGTTATGGTCCACACAGTCAAAGGCTTTAGAATAGTCAATTAAAAAAAAAAATAATATATGTTTTTCTGAAACTCCCTGGCTTTTTCCATTATCCATCGGATATTGGCAATTTGGTCCCTAGTTCCTCTGCCTTTTCTAAACCCAGCTTGTACATCTGGCAATTCTCGCTCCATGAATTGCTGAAGTCTACCTTGCAGGATCTTGAGCATTACCTTACTGGCATGTGAAATGAGTGCCAGTGTTCGATAATTTGAACATTCTTTAGTGTTTCCCTTTTTTGGTATGGGGATATAAGGTGATTTTTTCCAGTCTGATGGCCATACTTGTGTTTTCCAAATTTGCTGGCATATAGCATGCATTACCTTGACAGCATCATCTTGCAAGATTTTGAACAGTTCAGCTGGGATGCCTTCATCTCCTGCTGCCTTGTTATTAGCAATGCTTCTTAAGGCCCATTCAACCTCACTCTTCAGGATGTCTGGCTCTAGCTCACTGACCACACCATCAAAGCTATCCCCGATATTGTTATCCTTACTGTACAGGTCTTCTGTATATTCTTGCCACCTCTTCTTGATCTCTTCTTCTTCTGTTAGGTCCTTGCCATCTTTGTTTTTGATCATACCCATTTTGGCCTGGAATTTACCTCCGATGTTTCTAATTTTCTGGAAGAGGTCTCTTGTCCTTCCTATTCTATTGTCTTCTTCCACTTCCATGCATTGCTTGTTTAAACGTAATTCCTTATCTCTTCTGGCTAACCTCTGGAATTTTGCATTTAATTGGGCATATCTCCGCTTATCACGGTTGCCCTTTGCTTTCCTTCTTTCTTGGGCTACTTCTAATGTCTCAGCAGACAGCCATTTTGCCTTCTTGGTTTTCTCTTTCTTTAGGATGTATTTTGTTGTCTCCTCCTGAACAATGTTGCGAACTTCTGTCCATAGTTCTTCCGGGACCCTATCTAATAAGTCCAGTCCCTTAAATCGATTCTTCACCTCCACTGCATATTCCTTAGGAATATTAGTGAGCTCATATCTAGCTGATCTGTGGGTCTTCCCTAATCTCTTTAGTCTGATCCTAAATTGTGCAATAAGAAGTTCATGATCAGATATAGTCAGCTCCAGGTCTTGTTTTTACCGACTGTATAGATGTCCGCCACCTTTGGCTGCAAAGGGTGTAGTCGATCTGATTTTGGTGTTGTCCATCTGTTGAAGTCCATGTATAAAGCCATCTCTTAGGTTGTTGGAAGAGAGTGTTTGTTATGCAGAGTGAGTTGTCTTGGCAAAATTCTATCAGCTTATGTCCTGCTTCGTTTTGTTCTCCCAGGCCATGCTTACCTGTAATTCGAGGTGTCATTTGACTGCCCACCTTAGCATTCCAGTCTCCTGTGATGAAAATAACATCTCTTTTAGGCGTGTTGTCCAGCAGGTGCTGCAGATCCTCATAGAACTGCTCTACTTCAGCTTCTTCAGCATTTGTGGTTGGGGCGTATATTCGGATCACTGTGATGTTACATGGCTTGCCCTGAATTCGAATTGAGATCATTCTATCATTTTTTGGATTGTATCCAAGCACTGCTTTAGCCAGTTTACTATTAATTATGAAGGCTACTCCATTTCCTCTGTGGTCCTCTTGTCCACAGTAGTAGATCTGGTGGTCATTTGATGTGAAGTGGCCCATTCCAGTCCATTTCAGTTCACTGACGCCCAAAATGTCTATCTTTAATCTTGACATCTCACCAATAACCACATCCAATTTGCCCTGGCTCATAGATCTTACATTCTAGGTTCCAATGGTGTGTTGATCCTTAGAACATCGGATTCGCCGTTCACCACCAGCACCGTTGGCCGCTAGCCGTCCTTTCGGCTTTGAGCTAGCTGCGTCATCACGTCTGGGGCTAGTTGAACTCATCCTCTGTTCCTCCCCAGTAGCATTTTGACCATCTTCCGACCTGGGGGTCTCATCTTCCATTGGTATACTGACGTATCTCTGGTTGTACTGATCCATTTAGTTTTCATGGCAAGAATACTGGGGTCGGTTGCCATTACCTTCCCCAGGATCGCATTTAGTCTGACCTCTCTGTCATGACCTTCCCGTCTTAGGTGTCCCTTCATGGTTTAGCTCATGGCATCATTGAGGTGCTCAAGCTCCAGCACCACGGCAAGCTAACGATCCTTTGCTGAAGATATATATATATATATATATATATATATATATATATATATATACACACACACACACACAAACATACTGCATACATTTCAAAAGCACATCACCTTCTTAAACAGAGGCAATCTTTATAAAACTATATTAACTATGTTGTGATTATCAAAACAAAATGGAATATTAATTGAACAAGTGCGTATATGTTCCCTTGTCCATATTATGTTACCCAAATAATGGAGGAGTTGTAACCATGCAGGGTTATTAGGGTAAGGGTAAAGGTAAAGGTTTCCCTTGACGTAAAGTCCAGTCGTGTCCGACTCTAGGGGGTGGTGTTCATCTCCGTTTCTAAGCCGAAGAGCCGGCGTTGTCCCTAGGGACACTTCCGGGTCATGTGGCCAGCATGACGACTCGGAACGCCGTTACCTTCCCGCCGAAGCGGTACCAATTAATCTACTCACATTTGCATGTTTTCGAACTGCTTGGTGAGCAGGAGCTGGGACGAGCAACGGGAGCTCACCCCGCCGCGCGGTTTCGAACC
This sequence comes from Candoia aspera, assembly GCF_035149785.1. Lineage (NCBI taxonomy): Eukaryota > Metazoa > Chordata > Lepidosauria > Squamata > Candoiidae > Candoia > Candoia aspera. The sequence continues at coordinate 4,077,942 of NC_086157.1, forward strand.
GCCGACCTTCCGATCGACAGCTCAGCGGTTTAACCCGCAGCGCCACCGCGTCCTTTTATTAGGGTAAGATAGGTAATAAAATAAAATAAAAATCATTAGGCTGGAAGAACCTCAGAAGTCATGTAGTCCAATCCCCTTCTGGTACAGATCTGCTAATAGGGTGGCATCATTTAGCTGCCTGCTTGCCATGTTGATTTTGCTTCAACCAACTCTCCTAGCCCCCCTTTTGACATAGGGTGAAGGCATATGTGAACCTTCAACTGAAAGTAACTGTTCCAATTGAGACTCAATGAGCTGGTCAGTCTGGGGTTAGAGAAATGCCACAACTTAATAGTTAGTACTCATACAACTCTAATGTATCCTCTGGATATCTTAGCATGGAAACTTATACAGTTACTCCTTAATGGCTTTCTTGTATAGTGGCAAGGAGGCACTTGGCAGATAATGGAGAAACTTACAGCTGCAGATTTTCTCAATGGTATCATGAATCTTGTTCATAAGGTACCACAAAGGTGGAGGACTTGTTGCTCAAAGTCAGCTAGAGTTAAAAGAGCTTACAAACCTAAACAATAAATAATACATTATTAAATGCATAAATAATTCTTTAATGTCCTGTGGACTACTCATTACAATATGCATGTGCAGAGATAACATGCTGGGATTTTCTATGCCAATGTGTCTGGTGTAACCATAAGAAGAGCAGCCATCATGGCAATGGAGACGATGTGCCTTGCAGGTGCAGATTCTGCTTCTTTCCTTCCCTCCACCTGCTAGCACAAAAGCTGTCAATATTCTTATTTAAAATACCTTCTGAAAGTCTACTGATACATATGTTTAGCAGAACCCATCAAATATTGTTTAGAATCAGCATTTGTAATAAATACAGAAACAAGCAAACAAATATTGTAAACCATCCAGAGTTACTCTTTGAGTAAGATGGGTGGTGACTAAATTTGAAATGTAAATAAAATAAATAAATATAAAATAAATTCTTGGATTTCATACCTACACAGTTTTACAGGTATTCACAATATAACTCCATCACCTTCTTCTGTTTAATGTCTTCAATGGTTGCTTCTTTTCAAACTGGGACACAGAAGAATGGTGAAGTCAGGTTGCTAAAATGTTTTTCCCTTTTTCCTTTGCAATGCCAGATGATTCTCCCCCCACCCCTCTAGATTTCCAACCAGGCCATTTTTTTAAAAAAAACAGCAGAGCCATTATCTGCATAAGAGAAAAGTCAAGAGGTGGAATCTGTAGTCTTGTCTTTGCCAGCTTCTCTCCCTGAACTTTCAAACTGATAAGAACATCAGCAACTTTGCTTTTAATCTGTAAGCAACTTGGCATCATACAAATGAAAAAGCCTACTTGATCATTTGCACTGAAGAGAACTTCATAATGGGACATAAGTTGAAAGGTCACGGGAAGGATATGGCAAATCCACGGGCAAACACCTATTACTGAGTGTTCTAGAATGATTTATAGTGTGCTTTGTGTCAAGCCTTGAGCCCACTTTCATTATTTATGCAGCTGGGATAACTCTGCAATGCCGCGTATCTTGTGGCCTGTATGCCAGCAGTATGATACTTTTAAGCAGTTGCATTTATTTCTATTTCTTATCTGCCAAGGGAAGGAACCAATTCATTCTTGACTTGTCTTTTTAAATTATGGAAGTGCGAGTATATATCCAAAATAATGCTTACTTCTCTATATAATTGTGTTGAATGGGCATCCAAGTTTGAGAAACAGTATCAGTTATGAGAGCGGTATGAGATTTATTTTTAAAAAGGATGTACGAACTGATAATCACGTAAGCCAATTGCTTAGGTGAATGAGAATGTTCTTTCCCAGGCTGCATGATCAGTTTTTAAAACTGTCTTGCTCTGCTTTTGAATGGAAAACATATAAAGCATTATTAAGCCAACTGTGAATCAGTATGATCATGATGGTGATGAAGAAGAAAATAATCACATAAATGCAATTTTAACTCCACTTTTTCCAGCTTGCTATTGAATTGCACATTGACTGTCTTCAAAGAAGTGTCCTAAATATATTAGCATTGAAGGAAAACAACTTTAGGAAGAACTTTTATACACCCATGAAAAAAATCAATATTATTTTTGCTTTCAAGATATAGAAATGATCCTAAAATAATAAAATTATAATTTGTTTGTCAATTTGCTTACAGCCAGAGACTAGCAAAAATATTATTCTACTTTTCTAAAGTCCACTGTAGGATATTATTATGCTTATTAATATTATACCCAGCAGTATTCTAGCCCACCACATTCTTTAAATGAAACAAATCAGTTACTTGGGGAGCAAAATATTGTCAAGGTCATCAATATACAGCTGTATTTTATAATTACAGGTGAATAACAATTGCTTTTTTTTTTTCATTCCAGCAGTGCTAATTATCTTCACTTCCTTCCATGTTCCATCTAACCTCTGCCCATGTAGTTTCACCCCTCCCTTCCCCCTTTCCAGCACCCCTGACATTTTACTAGATGGAAACATCTGAAGATCTTGAAAGTGTACATATTTTTAAAAACTTGTGAATTGGCCTAATAAAAGTCTTGCTCTAAGATAGACTTTTTTTTCTTCCAACCAGCATGGCTGATTTTCCCCCACCCAATTCATCTAATGCTTTGTCTCTGTTGCTATGGTAGAGCACTATGGAATATATTTTGATGTGGTCGAACAATCAAAACACATTATGTTCAGTAGATATTTCCAACTGACTCATTGATTTTTATCTGCATTTGTGGAAGTGCATGGGTCCCAATCCAAACAAGAACCCCATTTCCTCCTATGTCTTTCCTTCCTCTCTGCATGTATGATTGAAGACAAAGAATCCCTACAAAAGTGTTTAAAATCTGAAAGGCCAAATGGCTCCTGATGTGTAGCACAGGCTTTTCATGAATAAGAGATTTGTAAGATTTCCTTTATTTCGTTGTTAAAAGCAAGACTGTCATCATACACTTTCTTGTTATTGCATTGTCTCCTCCTCCTCCTCCTCCTCCTCCTCCTCCTCCTCCTCCTCCTCCTCCTCCTCCATCTCCATCTCCATTTTCTTATGTCAATTTTACCATGGCAGATTGCAACATATTAATTTGGAATTGTCTAATTAATAATTCACTTCACTGTAAGTTCAATAGTAAGTTCAGAAGGACATGATCAATAAATAATAGATGGCATTCTGTCTTCTCTCCTTCCTTCCAACTTGGCTTTAATTAAATTAAATTACAATACAATAACAAGTAAGAGGTTTCAATAATCAGTTTTAACATTTTCCCTTAGAAACAAAGCTTGCTGAACTTTATAGCCTATAGTTTAAATAGATGACTTTGCCTTTACACATATTTATGTATGTAAATCTCTACTGTATGTATGCTATTCTGGAAGTTAGGTTAAAAATAGTGAATATCAAGATCATCCAGTGAATTTCATGACTTAAAGAGGATGATTTCAACCTGAAACCAAAGTTTAAGCCTTCTACTTTATTTATTATATTCCTAATGAATTTTAGAATGTTACAACTACTTTCAGAATAACACATATCCAGAAACAGGGGCAAGTCTGCCCCTCAAAAATGTTCAACTACAATTATTAGAATCCCTTGCCATGGTCAATTCTGATTGCAGAGATTGAAGATGAAAACCAGACATCTGGAAATCACTATGTTGTCCATCCTTGTTGTAGACATTACCTCTCATCAGGTAATCCAAACATTCCCAATGTTTTTTTTTTCCCCACCAAGAATCATAATTTGCCTTTAAGAGACATGTCAAGGATAGGACCAGGTAAAATAAAGGTTGGAGTCATATTAAGAGAATGTTTATGAAATACAGTGAACCTATACACATAGACCCGCTTATTTCTTTCTTTTTTCAAGCCCATTCTACCAAATTAAAAAAGAAAAAGAAAAAGAATCTGAAAATAACTTGCTTTCTATCCCCAATCCTCCTTCATATTCAATTTATTTCTACCTCCAGTCTCCTTTTGAAACAATTTTATTTCTCCCTCCAATCCATCTATAACATAACAAGTGGCATTCGCCTCCAATCTCTTTTTTTAAAAAATAAGAATCTGGCTGGTTGGTTGTAGAACAAGCTTATTGTTTCATTCCCTAAGTGTGAGAATCACAGTAGGTCTGTTGAATGCTGCAGTATGCACACTCAGAGGGCACAAACAAGGATGCTTGTGGATTAAAAAAAAAAGAAAACTTTAAAAAAGGAGGAATATGGTGGGAAGAGTTTAGGTTAGAAAACAAAAGGATATGACATAGAGCAATAACATAGTAATGGACCAGTAAAAAATAAACAGCATAAGTTTGTCAAGAGTACTTGTTAATAAGGGAACAATTAAGGAAAAAATACATGGCTATGGATTGGGTGGAAGACAGAACTATAATCCAGATGATTTTTCTGGTGTAGCATCATTCAGGAGACGCATGTGTTGTTGATTCTTGTTCAGAGCTGATGCAAATCATTGGCACACTTGGAAAATATCACCCTTGGCTTGCTTTTACCCCTACTGATTTAAACTCAGAAGGTGTGCTCTGATTTCACTGAATATACGTATAGAGGTTTGTAGTCATAGAGTTATGAGATGCAGACTTCCCAGCAGTAAAATGGCTGAGCAATATAAAGAGATTTAGAACCGTGTCCCCAGCCTCTGCACATAGGCTGTTGATTTCATTATCTAGTGAATATTCATGAGTGGAGGGTTTGATACCCTCATTCTTTTTCCTGATGCTTCCTGCAGTAGTTGTTCCATATATTCATGGGCATGGAGTTCATAAACCACTACTGCCTTAGAAATATTTCTAAAACCCAGCACTGACGCCAGCAGAAGAGCGATGTCAGAACGCTGTGGGAAGGAGATCAATCCAGATGACTTGAGGACTCCTTCATTATCCAGGCCCTGACAAATGGATGTTTTCCCTAATTCCAAAATGCAAGTTCCTCTGGGTTACAGGCATCCTTCATCACATGGTGAGCAAATGGGGAAAACACACCCACCTATAACTATTGTGTTTCCCCATGATAAAACACATGCTGCACTTGAAGTCCCTCTAGGCAAACAGTGTAGAAAAACAAAGCAAGCTTTCTCTTGCTTCACTTCTATATTTTATTGCTGTGGCAAAATACCTCAGGGAGGTATTAAATGTTGATGTCATTCGCTTTATAATTTCAGTGTGAGAAATAACCTGAGAAATACTGTACTTCTACAGGGTGCAGAACATGGATAAGGGTTTCTTTAAACAGCCCATGCGAAGAGGCCCATCAAGCTTATTCCGTTCAGTTAGTTGCTCTTATCCGTTTAGCGTATATGTGGCATTGGAAAAATGAGTTGTGAAGTGCCTGGAGTGATTCTCAGCTTTCTGCCATAACAAGTGCAACCTCAACTCAACCAGAGTCATCCATTCTATGCCTTAGAACTTTATATCTTTTGTCCTTCTTGAACAGAAGCAGAGATAGCAGAATGGATAGAACTGGTAAACGGGTCACAAATCTGTTTCTTGAGGGCTCTGAGGTAGAACTGTTGTTAAGTTTGATTCTGTCTTGGCAGATATACCATTTGCTTGTTGGCTTACCTTCAAATGGTTTAGATTTCTAAACGTACTGTACATCCATTCACCTTCACCCCTATTTTCAGGGATTTCAGGGATTAGAAAAGTATAATTAAACTAATAGATTACAGCCCAAAGCCAGTTCACACATGAATTTCAGGTCCTGTTTACCAGGGATGCAAGTCATATCTATTCTGATTTAGTTACTATAAATCAGGCAGTGCAGGTGGAACTTCAGCACCTCTTCATCACCCAGTAGCCTATAGTTATGATTGTGACCTAAACGGTGGAAAGACATGTTTAGGCTCCATTTTTATACTTCTGATGAACATGGGGAGATCTAGTACAGGATGGGAAACCTTCTGATGTCCACTGACCACACTTAGCATTTTCTGGGTGGACAGGGTCCACAGAGGACAGAGTGATGATGATGTCTTAAGGGGAGGAGCTGGAGGGGGGATTTCTTCATTATTCGTTTTACTGTAGAAAATTTAAATTATTATTATTGTTGTTGTTGTTAAAAAAAAAAAAATGTTTTCCATCTCCAAGCAGCAAGAAGCTAAGTTATCCCTTTTTGGTGATCAGAAAGAGATCCAAGGGTTGCAGGAATTAAGTTTGGGAATGACATTAATCTCTGCACCCTTAGGTAAAATAAATATATAGAACCTATTATCTGTATATGATTTTTGTATAGATTAGCCTATATACTGCCTATCATCTACCAGCCCAAATGGGGGAAAAAAATGCCCCATTGTCTTTTTCATATCTTGTTCTTTAGACCAGACTTGTCTCAAATTTATGTCATTAAGTGAGGTGAAACAAGCTAAAGGCAATATCAGTAGGTGCAGGAGGAATACAGGTGTTTTTTTACTGTCATTTTCACTAATCTACCTGCTGAGGAAAAGAACTTCCTTAGCATTTTTGTTCTTCTATATTATCTTGTTTTGGATCCAGGATCTTCATCTCAGCATGCTTAAAAAGAAGGAAAAAAAACAAAACAAAACACTCATCTGCTAGGTTACACTTGGCTTCCATTCTAAAACTGTCTTTAGAAAAGTCACATTTCCTGTTACTCCTGGTGTAGTGCCATCTGTTGCTTTTGATCTTCCCGTCTTGTCTATTTCTTTCCAATACACTTGCATACTTTTAATCATAACTCCCAGTGGAGATAATATGCAGCCCTTGTCGTCTCCTGTTACTTCTACAGAAATTAATGACTTGCTTTTCTAAAGGTGTGTATGTTTGTGTGTGTGTATGTATCTGTATGTGTGTCTGTGCATGTAACCAGTGGGGGAGCTTGATAATGTTATCAATATGCAAAGCCAGGTCCCTTTTCTGAAGCTCATATAGTCTACAGTTCAGAGAGAGAAACAGAAATAACATCAACAGGAAGGAAGGAAGGAAGGAAGGAAGGAAGGAAGGAAGGAAGGAAGGGAGGGAGCGAGCAAGGGAGCAAGGAGGGAGGGAGGGAGGGAGGGAGGGAGCGAGGGAGGGAGGAAGGAAGGAAGGAAGGAAGGAAGGAAGGAAGGAAGGAAGGAAGGAAGGAAGGATTTTGGAATATATTTTGGAATACATATTCATTCATTCGTTGGTTGGTTGGTTGGTTCATTCATTCATTCATTCATTCATTCATGGAATTCATGAAAAAAAGCTTGTCCTTTAGTTTAGTCTCAGTTTTAGAAAACTACTGCAAGTCTGAACCAGAGGAAGAGGGCTTGAGAAGTAATTGAAGTCAACAATCCAAATCTAATCAACTCAATCCTTCCAATCAAATTGTAAATCCCAGTTGATTGCAAATTCCAGCTGAATCAAAAATTCAAATCAAACTAGTGCTGAATCACACACCCTGATAAATCAGTGACTGAATGTCTGGCCAAATGTGGGGTTGGAGATACATAAATTCTGTAGATAAACAAAGAAATAAACATAAGCCTGATCTAATTTTTCTGCCTTTTCTACCAAATTGCATGTCAAAAGATAGGAAAATATCTGACAGATGTTTCACTCACAGAAACAAAACAAAACTGGGAAATGTTTTCAGGTTGTAAAAAATTCAAATGTTCTCTTGTTTAACACTTCCTGAGAATGAAATGTTCCCCATTATGCTAGATTACTACTTCTCCTATTTTTGTTTTTGACGATACATGTGTGAAATACATAACAACACAACTGAACATCCTGCTGTTTTTGAGCATAGATCTTCCATAATATTGACACTCTTACTATAGAAGCTGTCAACTTGTGAAGAGGTCAGTTTGAGCATCAAGCTGCACTTCCAGCCCCTTGTCTACTGTCAGAAGAGCAGAACAGTTTCCAAGAATGCAAAAGTTGGCCATCTCTGGTTTGTGTTTATATTGTGACATTTTGCAAGTTTCCAGCTTATAGGTGTTTCCAACTGAATGACTCTTACAAGGGAGTATACAAGTGAATGTAGCATTAGACAGCTCTTCAGAACTCACAGTACAAAAACATTGTCATAACTGACAGCCAAGCCCATCAGCTGAGATTAAACTAATCTTACATCTAAGTTTAGCAAGAAAAAATATTGTGTTGCTTATTATTCTGTGAATAAATAGATCTCATTTCCTAGCACCACCACATTAAAAAAAAAAAAGTATTAGATTCCATTTTATATATGGATAAAGCTCTGAGTTTGACAGGATATGCATTTCCTTTCATTGAGAGAGTTTATTCAGCAGAAACAAGTTGCAAACATGTTTTTCAATTACTTGCTTGAAAATGTGTTCACTTGCAGGAGATTAGTCCTAGTTCATGTTCCAGGAGACAGAATTCTCAAGCACCAGAAAGTTGAGAGCACCATTTCAGAACACAGTTCTCTAGTTCACACAAAACTTTCCTATTCTTTTTTTTTAATCCCTGAGTACCAAATATTGCTATAGGAAGCAGAAGCAAAAGGAAACTGATAGCAGTCTATACTTCATCTCATCATTGACCCCCTTTTTTGAATTCCCATGTCCCTCTTTTTTGTTTTGCCCTAGCCAGCTCCCAATCTGTTTCAAGACTTCCCAATGGTAACCCTGTAGCTTGTCCTTCAGACCATGAAATTCAACACAAACAAACAAACAAATAAAAAATATTTAGTTGTACTTCAAAACTAGCTTACATAGAAAACTAGCATTTCAGGAATAAAGGTGAGCGCAAATACTCCAGTGGAAGTTGGGCATTCCACTTTGTTCTGTGTGGTAACAATTCTGAAAACTCCCCTAAACTGTCATGAATTTATTGTGCAGCTCTTACTGTATATGTTGTAAGTGACCAAATGTACAGCAGTTTTGATTTGGGAGGGGCAAAATGTCCACTTACAGTACATTCCCCCCTTTTGGACCATATTTTTCAAAATTTATTTAAACTTCAATATAAGATTAGGGAAAAAAAATATATGAAAAAAAAGTGAATCAGGGAACACATGTAACATGCAAAGAGTTGGCAATTGCTTTCTTTGCTTGGGACCTTTTTCTTCTTCCCAGTCTAGCCTCCTTCAATTACAAGTCCTGTTCAACCTGCCTGGTGTTTTGAAATCAGCCAAGACTGGCTAATGACTATGGTGGCAATTATGGAAATACTGTTATTGCACTATAGAATTTAGGATGCCTTGTTTTTAAATTGATGTAACCAAGGATTGTCATTGATTTCTGCCCCATAAATTATAGAAGCTTTCAATGAAAAACTCCCCAGTGAAACACCTATGGACAGATATCCACATACAAAATGGCATTATGAATAGCTGACCCATTGCACTTATGGATTTATGGCCATGTTTATAACTGTTCTTGTTTTTATGGTTTACAACATGGCAGCCCATGTTATCTAATGCTTTCTACTTCCTGATAAGCATATATTATTATTTCTAAAGCATATATTATTATTTCTAAAAATTATTTATCCAACAGATGTCTCCTCTGGTCCTGTAGGAATTATTTTTTGTACTCACAGAACTTTTGTTCCACGTTCCTGTTTTAGTTCCCTCTTGAGAATTTAGTTGGAACAATTTCCTCTTCACTCATCAACATGGATAACAAAATACATGTTATAGGCATTTTGTAAAAAGTAAGCCTACAGAGATAGTGAATAAACACAGCGATTTGGATATTTCCATCAAAAGTTTTGTCTAGTGTATGATCAAAAGTCCTTCCCCATTGTTTAGGGGCATCCACAAGGAGTGGTAAAGGAAAGAAATAACGGTCCAACATTGATACCCTAACCCAAATCCATCTTCCCAGAGAAAACAAATCACTAGTTCAGCCGTATGGCAAATAAAATCACCCCCTCCTCAAATATACTTTCCCAGGGAAACCAAGAACTAAGCTCAGCCATAAAACATTTAGAAGGCCAAGGAATTCTCTTTTAGTGGTCAGAAAAGCAACAATGGCTGCTGCAGCTGTGCAATTAAACCCTGATTTTTTTCAACCTCACTGGATGTGTGACTGCACAATTGACTTTTTTGACTCCTCTACTGCAGATGCCCCAACCATGATTTTGCCTTATATCAAAGACCATACAGGACAGGCAATGCCCTAAATTTGATTCTTAGGGGGATGAAATATTTTTCAAACTTTCTAACAGGTGATGGAATAAATGATTTTGCAGGTTGGACTGGCCTTGGTCTTCACTAACTTCCTAGTATTGTTTGAGAAAGTGGTGCTGAAATTCCAGTGTTTGAATAATGTCATAGTTAGATGTAACCTATTGTACAAAAGTGTTGTGTAAACAGTTGTCTTGCTTGCTTCCAGATGTTCTTGTTCAATTTGATGGAAAAGAAACAGCCTTTTTTTTAAGGCTCAATTTTGTATTCTTATTTTTGTTCTCCACTGATATTATTTTATTCTTATATTTCATTCTACCAAAAAAGTGTACAAAACTGGTTCACTGTTAAGTTTGACCCTATATCAGGTATAGGTAAGCATGTCCGTAAAACAATTATCTGAAGCAATCTATCTCCTCATCCATTTAAGTATAGGGGGAAAAATCAACTACTTTTGGATGGTATTTCAAAGACAAGAGTTTCTAAAATATCACCCATAAATTGCATGCAGCAGTTATTAATATATTACTGATCTAGTAGAATTCTCTCTCTCTTTCTCTCTCCCCTTTTGTCTTTGAATCTAACTTATATTTTTAAATCTATTTGACAAGTATCACCACCTCTAACACAATTGTTCAAGAGTTCCAATGACTATTCCAAGCCATATTTTTCTTCAGCTTGGTACTATCAGCTAAAAAAAAGAAAAGAAAAAACTCAAATGTCCTTCCTTCCTTCCTTCCTTCCTTCCTTCCTTCCTTCCTTCCTTCCTTCCTTCCTTCCTTCCTTCCATCATCTATCATCTATCATCATCTATCATCTAAACTCTCCTCTACCCTCTCTTTCACATTTCTTATTAGTCCCTTACACTTTTTCTGGCAGAATTTGTATTCCATTTTGTTCTTCTCATAGGGAGTTGTTTTAACTGTACAGTTTCCAGACCTTGTCCTTAATTTGGTTGTCCCTTTTTTATATTTGAGTTAAGCACCAAATATTGTTTCCTGCACCTACCCTACTCACCCTACTACTCTACGCATGGCCACCCTTGCGTTGTGCTACTTGGCAGGAGAGTATGCTTGCCCCGTTTGGGGCCACTCTGCACACTCTATGCAGGTGGATAGGATGCTTAGTGGCACATGCCGCATCGTTACTGGGTGTTTACACCCCACTCCACTTGTTAAATTATGTATCTTGGTGGGAATAGCCCCATCAGGCATTAGAAGGAGTGTGGCACAAGGCGTAGAATATGGAAAGGTGTTACATGATCCGGCACACACATCATTTGGCCAAGTACACTCTACAAAAAGATTGAAGTCAGGAAGGAGTTTCTTAGACTGCACTGAGGAGATTGCTACTACACCTCAAACAGAATGATTAAAAAGATGGAAATCTCAAGTAAAACACCTTCATAATTGGATAGAACCACTGGAGGAGTTGTCTGGAGGTTCGGAGGAGGAGTGGATGGTTTGGAAATGTTTACACAGATTGTGCACTGGTTTGGCCAGAACCAAAGATTATATGGAAAAATGGGTTTCTCCCTGAGGGCAAGGATATTTGCTGCAGTATTCAAACAACTACCCATCTTTTACAGTGCCCTTTGGGACCGACAAGCACACAGAGTGACTTATTGGTTGGAAACACCTCTGCCATCCGTGTGGCCCGGCATTGGGCTAGCGTTATATAAATTTTATGTTTTTATTCCATGTTTTTAACTTTTTAACTTTTAATTAATTGAATTAAATTAAATTAAATTAAATTAAATTCATATTATCCCCCTTTCTATTTCCTGCATTTCTGACACGAACTGCAATGAGACCAGTTAGTGTGTGTGTGTGTGTGTGTGTATTAATAACGTACAGGCCATGTGAAAAAAAATGGCCTTCTTGACTTCTCAATTCAGATTCATTTTCACCAATCAAGTCATTTTTGAGAGATTTCCATCTTTTGCAGACAACATTTGACCCTGTTTGCAGTGTTCCACTTATATGGTCACTGTTTCCTCTGGCTGTACAATCATGTCACCTTGCACAGAATTTAGAATTAAATCTACCATTCCTTCCCTTCTGGTTGTTTCCAAGACCAAATGCTCTAAAACACAATAATGAAGGGCATTTGGATATTTGGTTTCTTTGTCATGCCTAACAGTACATATGAAGTATCCCATTACAACAAAAGCTTATTTCATGCATGACTCCCTGATTTTTTCAACATTTCAAGATAGTCCTTAATATTTTAATCAGGTAGGCAAAAACAGCCCTACATCTAACTTACATTTGCAGTCTGCTATTGTCATGTTTCTTTGTATGGACTCTGTTTCCCCCCACCCCCCCAAGGCTACAAGATAAATAGACAGACAGACAGACATACAGACAGACATGATAGGTAGGTGATAGATATTAAACCCTACAAAGATTTATTGGAAACATACTGTACATGCACTGAACACATCTGCATTCAACATCTCTTACCTTTGCAAAAACTACTGAGTTGTTGGAATAAAGTTCACCACCACCCCTAAAACTGAGGTGTTTGTAGAAAAACTCATAACTTGATATCACCATTTTGAGAGAATTACACCTAGAGCAATTCTTGGTTCCTATCCACAGTTTTCCTACTGCTTGAAAACAAGAAGTATTAAAGTAAAACAAAATGCATTTTAAAATGCATTCTTAATGACAGTCATTGAATAGTGGTCTTCCCATATATAACTGGCTGACCCAGCATATCTTCATTTTTTTTTTCCTGAAAGAAGACAGCATGGGGGCAGCCAAACAGATCTTAGGAAAGAGCCTTATAATTGAGGATTATTCCTATGACTAGCTACCGTACTATGAGCTGAATTATTAGTGATTAGGAGGACCAAGGGTAGAGCCCCCCGGATGAATTTAGGAATGGGTATAATACAAATGAAGTAAACTCTAAGTACATAAACAAACTTAATGCACAATATGGATGGCATAGTGGAGGTGATCTTTTATATACCTGGATCCAAAGCCTTTTAGAGAGACAGTTTAGTGTAGTGGTTAAGGCAGCAGGCTAGAAAGCAGGTGACTGGGAGTTCTAGTCCCAACTTGGGTATGAAGCCAGGTGGGTGACCTTGTGCCGGTCCGTCTCTCTCAGCCCTAGGAAGCAGGCAATGGAAAACCACTTCTGAAAAACCTTGCCAAGAAAACTGCAGGGACTTGTCCAGGCAGTCTCCAAGAATCAGATGTGATTAAACAGATTTTTTTTTTTAAAGCCATTTAGGGCTTCATACACTAATGTCAGCAACTGAAATTGGCAACAGCAACAACTTGAACAGTGTTTTTTCATCACATTCTGTTGAGATGTTGTGGTCCCAGTTATCTATTTTTAGGCTGACCATATTTCCTTGAGACAAAAATGGGACATTAGGATGGCAAAATGGGGCGAGGTTAAAAACAGGACATTGGAGTGGCAAAACGGGGCAGGGCTGGGCATTGGGCTGGATTGGCAGGCAGGAACTTCTCCGGTTTTCTCATGCTGGGAATCTTTGGATTCCTCCGTTTGCGAGAGGCAAGGCTGAACTGGAGAGCCTAGTGAACGGTTGTCCCTGGCAAGCCTTTCCTCCTCTGGCTGTGCTTTTACATTTTCTTCCCACCGCTTCAAGGCAGGAGCCAATCGGCTCGCCCTTTGATCACCGCCTATCAGCTGATCCTGTTTTTTTCTTCTTAGGTTTCCCGCAAGGTTGAGCTCTGCGGCTTTTTTCCCGCTGTTTCTGCTGAGCTCCCCCTCCTTCCACTCAAAGTCAGACTGCATTCTGACAGGTTCACAGGAACTTTCGAATTTTAAAGTAAGGTTTTAAAGAAAACGGGAGAAAATGGACATTTATATTAAAATGACAGGATGGTCTGGAAATGTTAAAAAAATGGAACTGACCCATTCAAATCGGGACGTATGGTCAGCCTATCTATTTTGCATATCAACTGCATTTTGCACTAGCTTCAGCCACTACAGCATCTTCAAGTTAGTGCCATCCATGTAGGGTACATTGCTGTTTACTAGGACATCAGTCCCTGACCAAGGCTACTTTTTTTCAGGCAGGGTCGTAGATTGGGTGCCAGTTGAAGCCAAATATTCAACTGTCAAAAAACTTCAGTCTATCTTGTTGCAGGTCAATGTTTCATTCTTCTTCTGCGGCTTTTTGCATTTCTCTTTGGAAATGATTGCATAATTCCTCCTTGTATGATAGCAATAACATGTTATTGCTTCCTTAGCCAGTTGTGTTCCAGAAACATAACTAGCTACAAAACAATTCTCCCAGTACATTTGTCAAAACAATGTGATACATGCCCAAGTGCAGTGCCTGTAACAATGCTCCAACGGTATTTCTAAAGTACCACTTAATTAAGTTGTTGTTCATGCGGTAAATACTGAATCTCTCTGTCCTAGCAGATAGTCTTGGAATATGTGCATTCCTAGGGAATATGTGTATGCAGAATAGAAACAATAATTAAACATTATTATTATTATTATTATTGTTGTTGTTGTTGTTGTTGTTGTTATTGCATCCTGAGTCTATGGAAGCTGTTTTGTTGGGATGGAGGGAATGTTTTTTTTAATGAAAGGACACATGAAAACTCTGAGAATAATGTGCAAAAAGATATTCCAAGCTTTTCATTAAAGAGACTGCATGGCAGATGAAATTATGCAGAAAAGTAGTTGGAATAATAATAAGAGTAACTTGATTCTGTATGGGAATTTGCAAAACTGAAGTCAAAATATCACCACCCCATTACTCATTGGTTGCATGACTGTTCCCCATCTTCCCATCACCATGGGGTATAGAAAATCCTGCTTCCTAGAAGGGAAGAGTGGTTTAAACTTCTGTATTTCAAGTAAAGATAGAAGAAAGCATGTGGTAGGTACAGTATCAGTTGTAAATGTGTTCATATCGTATGCTTTATTATAGAAATTGAAGGGTAAAATAATACTTAATGATGGTAGTAATGAGCTGACATAACTCCAGGGTATGGTAATCTGCAGAAGATTAAGGATGTAACATAAAAGGGAAGCTGCATTGTTTCTACAATTTTATTTCACAATTTCCAAGCCTAGAAGATGGGAAGCAATTTGCATACTGTATTTCTGCTCAGAAGCAGTAGCTGTGTTGCTGACCTTGTATACTAGGCTAAGATGACCTTTTGCTGTGTTTTATTGGGTTCTTGACAAGTGACCCAAACAGACCATATTACTTGGAGAACCATTTAAAACCTAGCTCGGGGCAGTTTTTAAAGCTCAGCACAGGAAAAAGAAGGAAGCAAGTATTAGAATTAGAAAAAGACTGTTCAACTCAGTTTGCATCTAGATTCAATTAGTTCAACAAACATTCAGATCCAGCTTGTATAGATAGGGGATATAGACACACACACACCAACTCACACACATTTCTTTTACTTCTGGCACGTTGTCTGAAAAAACAGGAGTTCCATCCTCCCAACAACTACCATAGGAAAAAAAAGCATACATTCTGACTGGCATGTATAACTTTACTTGCTTTATAACCTAATAGGACAATTTGATGGAAAATTAGACTATTATCAGGGGTTAAAGCTTGACAATTGCCATAGAAATTTGTGCAGAGATTTTCAAGAAGCACTCCTTTCTGCTCTGGATTATTAAAGTATGCATTAGGATTGTGTGAAACATGAAAAATCCAGTCTGGATTATCAGGTCATTTTGGAGAACTGATCCAGATTGTTATAGACAACCAAATTTGATCATTTGATCTGGATTTCCAAACTGATTTTGATTAAATTATTTCCTTTTCATATACAATTCAGCATTGTTTGATGATCAAGACTTCTTATAATTTAACATAATTTCAATACATTCAAGACTCTGTGTCCTGTGTGAATTTCAGGAGACAAAGAAGTTCATTGTTTCTGCTTTGCTGGATTTGAACTGTGTCAATCTCATTCTGAACTTGCAGCCACAGACAGAAGCCTCTCAGAGAGGTCAAGGAGGGTATTCTGGTGTCATTTCATGATGGACAAAAGTCAAGTCTCCTTAAAGCCAAACTCACTTCCTTGTGACTTCATCATCTTGGCAAAATAAATTTTAAAATATATTTATTTATTTATTTTACTTCCCAGTCCAACCTACAGCCCTGGTATTCTCTGGAGGTGTCTCATCTGTGTACTAGCTATGTCCAGCACTGCTTACCCTGTGGACCTTAGAAAAGTTGACCAGTTGTTGCTATTTGGTAAGACAATTGTTCATCCAGGACCAGTGCTGATTTTTGAGGGCCAGTGGTCAGTGATACCCCCTTGGTTTCTATATGTCTTTATCTCCTTTTGTCTCCAGTGAAACTCTTTGGTGAAAGGTCTAGCTGTTAAACTGGAAGATGTTCTGTTTCCAAAATTAGTTCCTGAAACTTTGATGGGTAATCTCCTATTTCTATGGATATAGAAACAAGGGCCATACCATCTAGCTCTGTGCATCTAGTCTCCAGAAATATTCTATCTCTGATCTTGGAGGGATCACATAATTTTCATATCTAACTGAAGCCGCTGATAGATCCCCATCAATAAAGAAGTACTGTATATGAATCCAATCCCACAGTGACCCTTGAACCTGAAATTTGAGAAACGGCAAGGAGGAATTCAACATGCATTCCCATACCTTTTGGGACTGTTGTTTTTTGTAACCCCAGTTATACTTCTGGATCAATTTTGATAAAATACCTTAAGTTCATGTAACCTGAAAAGCAGCAGGATTTCCTTAGCAATTTGGAGATAACCCCCAATGAACTGAAAACATTAGAAAACTTGCTGTTCCAAAGGGAACTGGCAGAACATTTTGGTGTAAAGTTTTGCAACAAGATGGTAATTAATTCTGGGAGATTTCCCCATTGTTATTTTGGAAAGCCATCTGAAGGATTAACATCAAGAGTGGGACTATTTTGATCTTCAAAGGTAGGCATTAGTTAATTTGCTTTATGTTACAAAGGAATTCTGCTGTTTAGTATTAACAGAGGTTTAATCCTTCCTGCTAATATAGGAAGTTCTGATTAGGATGGAGTTTTGCTGCTGTTGTTGTTGCTGGTGGTGTTTAAAACAAGGTCTTTGAAACTTTGAAACAGGCTTCTCATGGAAGAGAGCAACTTAAAAGACATGGCAGCAAAACATTTCCCTTGCGTATGGATCTAAGTGTGCAAAGTAGCAGGAACTTGAGAGAAACTTGTGTCAAGTCTTCCCGACCCCATTAGATGCAAATTATCAGATAGTTTGGCAAGCAGATGATTCTGGTAGATGAAAGCTGAGTTAAACAGGTTAATACTTGCTACAAGAAAAGACCAAATATTAGGTTTAGAGGATGTAAAGAAGCCTTAGAAGTTTTGTTCATCATGGCAGTCCACGCAATTCTATATACACTAACGAGCAATATTACAGCTTCTATTGGCAAAAAAAATATTGGTAAAAAATCTTGCTCCTTCCCACGTAAAAGTTGCCTTGGATTAAAAAAAAAAGTGTCTATAACAGAATACTTATATTATCCTAGAAACAAAGATTTTGGAAGGAAATTGGGCGATGTTATTTCTTCTCTAATTATTTTGTTCAATTTAGAAAAAAGTGAGCTTTTTAAGTGAGCTTAAACCTTTATTTAGCATTGAGGATATTTACTTCTAAATGAGGTTACTGGTAGTCGAAGGATCTGTGATTCTATGCATAGCAGCTGGGTTGTCAGTTATATCGTACCTGATGAAACACACCAGCCATGGTTTGTAAGGGAATTAATCATGTGCCATCTCAATTTCCTTCTCTTAGAACTGAGTTCTATGGAAATTCAGGCATCAGTTCAAGGACTTCCATGGCGGTTATTTAAGGTACACATAAACAAAGGTGGAGGCATATTTATTATACATGTTATTTTCACAGCAGTGGGAAGACTTTAATCAGAAATCTCAGGTAATTGGATTGTGCATACGCAACACATTTCCATCTGACTATGAGCAAGACAGCTATTGGATATTCTCCCCAAAGCAGGCCGTTAAAGAAACATGGATCCATTTTAGAGAGAAAAAAGATTGCAAACCTATACTTACTTGTGGGTGACTGAACCCAATGAAGCTCAGTAATAATGGGAATTATTTGAACCAGGTATTTATAGAGTTGCTGCCTACAGGAGCTTCCTTCCTATGAAGAGTTCCCCACTGTAATGGTCTTCTGGAAATCTAGAAAGACCTGGATTTCTGGAGTGACCCTAAGCTGTCATTGTAAAGCTAAGTTTTACTTTATTGATATATTGTTCTTTATCATTTCTCTTATTGAATTCTTCTTGTGAAATTTTATTATATACACTGTCAGCCATCAGATAAATTGTTCCAGTGAAAGAACTTAAGTACTTTTCAAGTCTATTAATTTCAGCGAGTGAATTTTGAGGGGGAAAAAAATGCTTGGTAGATTTCAGTAGGAGAGATCCAAGCATTATATATTTTATGCCAACTGTCTGGTTGCATAAACTCCCCATACAGCACCACAGTAAATGAATTAAGTATGAAAATGCCAGGCTTTATGTTGGTTGGTCTGTGGAATAAAAACACAAGCATTCATTGATTCAAGGTCTCATAGTAAACATTATAGTTTTGTACCTCTGCCCTGTTATCTGTCATCAGTTGACACTTATGGCTGATAGTTCCATGTCTCAATGAGTCCATTTGGAGTAGTGGCAGAAGCAAGACAAAGCAAAGTTTAGTAGGGAGTGACTGTACACTAAAAACACTTCATTTATTATTCCTTGAAAAATGCCACTGTGTATTTTCTCAGCAGCATCCACGTAAGCGTTGTGAGGAAAGAAAAAAATTCCTTCCTTCTGTGGACAAAATCTTATGTCAACCTCCTCGGCATGGCTCAGGATAAATGCCAGGGAAGGCTTCTACTCGTTTATGTATGGCAGACAGTTTTACATGCTCACAAGAAAATTAATAGAGGAGACAAATAATGCGATGGCCCTGGAACCTTTGCCTTGTTTATTGTATCATCTTGCTCATAACAAGCTGTGCCTTCCTCCTCTAGAACACTTAGAGTCACAGACAACAAGAGTTTGGAAAGAAATATCATTCCTCTTCCACTTCTGCAGATCTGCTGTGCCAGATCTCTGGAAAATGTTAATGCGCTTGGACTTTTTTGGAATAATCACCTGGATAAACCTGCTTCCTAATCTGCAGATATCTTTCTAACTATCCACTTGTTTCTTTCCACCTAGTTCTCATGAGGTGGGAGTCGAAACCCCTCCAGTGTGGGGACCAAGTGATACATTAATATGACTAACAAATTCTAACAGCTTCTTTGCCTCCTTTACAAGCAGGGTTGTATGAGTCAGATCCAAGGCAGTTCAAGTGTAGTCCACTGCAGCCTTTGCTCTCACTAAAGGTATAAGTAGGAAAGCAATAGGCATAAATTCTGGAGGTATCTGGTTAGAGAATATGGGGTGGGGGGGACCTTGACTAAAGGGACTCTAATCCATTTCTCTCCTTGGATTTAGATATTTAGAGTTGGTTTTAATGGGTAGCAGATCCTTGTACTCAAATCCAATATGACAGGCTGGTCTTTCCCTTCTACCTGAGCATCACCTTCCAGTGGAAAAACCAACAAGGAACCACTGGCCTGAAGGTGTGGCAAGGTGAGGGTCAGAATTCAGTCTCTTCCATTATTTCAAAAGTGTTATCATTTGTCTCCAAGCTCATCATAATCAGAAAGCAGACTACCAAGGGAGTGGACCACTTCCCTTTTTGCAGGAAATAATAATCACCATTTTTTAAAAAGTTCTAGCTGTGGGAATATCTTTTCAAAAGGTTGCTATTTCTATGGCCGGTATTTTTGTGGAATTACATCCTGCCACACGTCTTCCAGAACCTAGGGAGATGAGTTTTATGGCTATCCTTCTCCAGTCACTTTTTCTCATTCATTCAACAGGGGAAAAAAATATTGAGCAAAAATTTGTTCTGCCTTCCACCTAGCAATGAATATATCATTTTTTATTTATTTATTTATTTTTGGTAGACCTGCTTAACAATGAGAAAACATCCATGGAAATTTTGACAAAAGATAATTAAAGTTGATATGATTCCAGGCCCCAAAACAGAAATGAACCCTCAGTGTAAAAATTGGGACACAGAGAATAATTTCCCCAGGAACGCTGAACTTACCTCTCAGAAACCAGCTTTCATTTTCCTTTTTCCTATTTTTGCTCTTTCCATAGATCCCACTTGCAATCCGAAGTTTATATTCTGGAAATATGTCCTTGGACTCACAAGAAAATCACTGTCTCCTTCTGTCATTGATGAAAGAATGAATCACAGAGGTGTAGTCCAGATGACTCCATGTCGTGCTAGTTAGAAGAACAAAACCTTGTTGAAAACTCTTGAATGACTTCACTTTGGTAGATGTTGATATACTGAAGAAGAACGTTTCCTTAATGTACTTGCCCTGAAGACAAATTCAACTGGCTAATTGAAGGCTCTTATTAGAAATATCCACACTCCAAGTTTTCCTGGTCTGTCATTATATAGAAAATTGAAGTTATAGGACCCAAAGCTGAACTGAAACCAAGAGGGGCAGTTTCTTTTTTGTCTTAAAGTAGCACAATGATTTTTGTATTGTTTCCAGGATGTATAATTAGCCTTCTCTCCAAACCTCTCCAATTAACTAATTGCCTGTTTCTGCTGAAGAGTTTCAAAAGGCTACTATTCTTTCTGAAGTTGAAGCCCTGCTTGTTATATTGGAGACCTTACATGACCAAAGTAGATGTCACCATTTTTTTTTTACCATTAACAGAACTGCCTATTGATTTTGTCTGTAGAATAGGTGGTTAATTTGGCTAATAAGGCAATTGAATGCCTGCAGGATCATGTCCTTGATTTCTTCCTTTGGAGGTTTTTGAAACCTTCTTAAGACCCTCACTAACAAGATATTTAACAAACATAAAAGTGTTGTGTTGACTTAGCTTAATTTACTATATACATTTTCTTACTGACATAGAAAACTTAACAAAGAGAACATGGAAAGTATATTTATGAAAACACATCATTGCCACATAAATAGAAACCTGAATGTAGAACTGAGTTACTAGATCAAGTCTGTCTAGCTGAACATTATCTCTTTAACAAGCAGCTGTAAATGAATAATACCAAACCTGTCTTCTTTCTTGGTATCTTGGTGTGAAGATGATAATCAACTCTTATGAGTAATGACCATAATTGATAGACCCCCCCCCCCATACATGGAAGTGGACAGGATCTTACGGACCGTAAATGCCACCACATGCCATCTAGACTCATGTCACTCCTGGCTAGTAAAAGCAGGCCGGGAGGTCACATGTGGTTAGGTTCATGCGATAGTTAATACATCCTTGGGAGAGGGGTGTTTCCGGCAGCCTTTAAAGAGGCGTTGGTACACCCCCTCCTCAAGAAGCCATCGCTGGACCCTACTGTTCTGGACAATTTTCGTCCAGTCTCCCACCTCGCCTTTTTGGGGAGGGTGGTTGAGAAAGTGGTGGCTTTGAAGCTCCAGAGGGTCCTGGAGGAAATGGATTATCTAGACCCCTTTCAGTAGGTTTCAGGCCCAGTTATGGGACGGAAACGGCATTGGTCGCACTTATGGATGATCTCTGGTGGGAGCGGGATGGAGGCAGTGCATCCATCCTCGCTCTCCTTGATCTCTCAGCGGCTTTCGATTCCATCAACCATGGTATCCTTTTGGGGTGGCTCAGGGAGTTGGGGGTGGGCAGCGTAGTCTTACGCTGGTTCACCTCCTTCCTCCAGGGCCGATCCCAGTCGGTGTTGATAGGGGAGGAGAGATTGGCCACATGGCCCCTTCTTTGTGGGGTGCCACAGGGATCAGTACTCTCCCCTCTCCTTTTTAACATCTACATGAAACCGCTGGGTGAGATCATCTGTCACCATGGGATGAGGTATCATCAATACGCTGATGATACTCAATTGTATATCTCCATCCCGGGTGAAATAAGTGATGCCGTGACCACCTTCTCCGAGTGTCTGGGGGCTCTGGGGGGCCTGGATGGGGAACAACAGGCTTCAACTGAACCCTGGTAAGACCAAGTGGCTGTGGCTTAATGGTTCTTCTGTATCCGGGACATTAACATATCTGGTTCTGGATGGGGGTGCACTGCCCCAGACAGACCCAGTGCATAACTTGGGGGTCCTCCTGGACTCACGGCTCCTGCTGAAAGAGCAGGTGGCAGCCGTGGCCAGGAGACCCTTTGTGCAGCTACGTGCTGTGCACCAGTTACGCCCCTTCCTGGACCAGGAGGCGCTTCGAACAGTCACTCATGCCCTTGTTATCTCTCAGTTAGACTATTTCAATGTGTTCTACATGGGGCTACCCTTGAAAAGTATCCCGAAGCTTCAGCTGGTCCAGAATGCAGCTGTGTGAGCTGTTTTTGGTGCCCCCAGAAGGGCACATGTAACACCACTGCTGCGCGAGCTTCATTGGGTACCAGTTTGCTTCTGGGTCCAATTCAAGGTGTTGGTTATTATCTTTAAAGCCCTACAGGGCATGGGACCAGGACACCTGAGGGACCGCCTCTTTCCCATTACAGCAACCCGTCCCACCCGATCATGCAGAGAGGGCATGCTATGGACCCGGTCTGTAAAAGAATTTCATCTGGCGGGGTCCAGGAAGCGGGCCTTCTCCACAGTGGTGCCCACCCTGTGGAACATGCTGCCCCCAGAGGTGAGATTGGCCCCATCGCTCCTGGCCTTTCAGAGGAGTCTGAAGACCTGGTTCTGCCGCCTCACTTGGGATGGAGAGGGGAATAGAGTTACATGGGGATGGTTGTTATAGACAACTCCTCCCACACTTTGACTGTTTTAGATCTTTCATTGCTTGGGTTTTTATTCATTTTTATTTGTATTTATAGTATTTTTATAGTATTTTATTATTCTGATGGTTTTAATTATTTGTTGTAAACTGCCCAGAGGCCTCCGATGGGAGGAGATGGGCAGGGATAAATTAGATTAAATAAATAAATAAATACATACATACATACATACATTGATGCAAAGGGCATTTGCTGCCATTACCATATCTTGTGGTAGTAATCTCAAAAATCTGGATGAAGTAAAGCTATTTTCCAAGTTTTGATCAATATTAGAATGTTCCAAAGAGATCATACTACTTAAATTGATAATCTGGTTGGCCTGGATCTCAGAAGGTAGAAATGCCACATTCATCTGAGTTAGAAGGGACAAGATGCATAGAGAAGATTTTAATCTTATTTTTTTAAATATGGACTGGCTGTATGGGTTTAGGGTGAGACACAAAGACCTTCAGCCACTTGAAGTTATCTTTCTGTCAGCTGATTCCACAATTTGCCAGTAAAAACATGTACTGGAAGAAGAGAGAGGTATGCCAGAATAAGTGGCCAAAACTAGGGCCACTTATTCTGGCCCTGAAAGGGGTCAGGCTTGGGAGAGTTACAGAATTATATCACATCCTGGGTTTAGCCATAGTAAAAGTAAAGGTTTCCCTTGACATTAAGTCCAGTCATATCCGACTCTAGGGGGCAGTGCTCATCTCCTTTTCAAAGCCGAAGAGCCGGCGTTTGTCCGTAGACACTTCTGTGGTCAAGTTGCAGGCATGACTACACGGAACGCCATTACCTGCCCGCCGAAGTGGTACCTATTAATCTACTCACAGTTGCATGTTTTCGAACTTCTAAGTTGGCAGGAGCTGGGACTAGCAACGGGAGCTCACCCCGTCACACGGATTCGAACTGCCGACCTTCCGATCGGCAAGCTCAGCAGTGCTGAGACAAAGGTACAACAAACTGAGGGTGCATAAAAGAAACTGCCAAAATGCTGAATTTTATGAGAGCCAGGGGAAAAAGGTCTTCTTTTGGCTTAATGTTACTTCAGGGGGTGTTTAACTATTTTATCCACTTAGGGTTTGGTCACCCAAAAAAGACTATGAGACATATTGAAGAAAGAAGTGCTTTACTGAAAAACAAGCAAGCAATTG
Source organism: Candoia aspera (assembly GCF_035149785.1). Lineage (NCBI taxonomy): Eukaryota > Metazoa > Chordata > Lepidosauria > Squamata > Candoiidae > Candoia > Candoia aspera. The sequence continues at coordinate 4,102,057 of NC_086157.1, forward strand.
GCTGTTGACTTCATTAAAACCTATTTTATGTTTTGTTTTGTTTTTTGTTTTTTTTAAGTATAGCCTCTACTTTAATTTATTTAAGCTGTTTTGTTCTTGCAAAGAAAATACTACATTTTGATCATGTTCTGTTTGGGTCTGAATGACAACCATACACATATTAAATCCTAGCAGCTGCTAGGTAAAAATCAGTCTTTCTCAGTACTTTAATTAATCTCAGCTCATTAAGATCTCTGACTATCCTGTGAATGAGGAAAGTCAAAGGAGAGTTGTAATAATTAGCCGGGGTTGGTTTCCCCCCGCCCCCCCTTTTTAGGATTAATTTGTAGGAAAGTGAGACACTAAATATTTTCTCCCTTTGACAAAGTTCTTTGATCTATAATGATGATGCTAATATCTATGGATCAGGACTTGAAATAAATACTTACAGCACATCCAAATATAGAGTGAACAGCACCATAAGGTCAACCAGTCTCTCCTTCATTCCTAAAACAACAACAACAGGTCCTGGCATTACCTTGAATATATTGCTATGTTGTCCTATAAATATTCATCTGAGATAATAGAAAGTCTAGAAATTACTGGCAGGTAGATGAGGATTGATGAGAATGGATGTTCAGTTTCCTTAAATTATACATGCTTTCCACCTAGACATTCTTTTGTTCAATACTTGGCATCTCTAGTCCAGTGCATTACATAGCAAGAAGGAGTACTAGGCATTAGGAAGTCAGATGTGTTTGTACAGAGAGGTTAAGATGTTGACACAGAACTTCAATCCCAGCCCACCCTTTCTTGCTCTTTGGCCTCTCAGCTAGTTCCCTTGCTCCTGCCTCCGAATAAATGTCAGGGTGTGAAGACAGAGGAAACTATTGCAAGAATGTGAAGTTGTCTTGTGCATAAAACCACTAATAATTCTCTAGATGGAAACCATACCTTGTTCTCCTCCACCCAGGAGACCTTGTACTCTCTTGACTTTTGCTTGCTGATGACTGTTTTTCATCTGATCCCTTCTAACATAGTAGGGAACCTCATAACTCAATTTACAGATTGGACTGGGTTTCCTCTCCTGCTTAAATTGACTGGACTGACTTAAATCTGACTGCCCTTGTTCTACACTTACAGTACTTTCCTGTGAGTCTGCAAGTGTCAGGCCCAGCCCAAGAACAATGAAGAGTCAGTCCATTCAAATGCCAGTTCTTTATTTGCTCACTCCATACAGACAGAATCTTGCCAGACTAAAGCTACTCTAACTAACCTCAGGGGAAATAACCTGGGAGACTCAAGGGCGGGGCTACTCTGGACCTCTTTGTTTTCCCACCATTGCCTCCTGGACTTTGCTTCCACTGATCTCCTCCCCCTTCTTGGAATGTGCTCCCTCTTTCCTGAGAACCAGCAGCACTGCTGAAATCCACCACAGCAAGGTAGAATGTGGGAAGGCGGCTTGGGCAGGATACCCTCAGCATAGAGAACACCTTACCTTTTTCCTGCTATTGACTTTATAATCCTCATTTGCTCCACTGTGGCTCAGAAATCCTACATGCATGACTTCTTCTTTTTTTTGCAGACCCTTGTTTTCTTTGTTACTGTCTCTCACTTCTACTATTCCCCTGTTGAAAGAGCCAGAAGATGATCCACTGCCTGGATTTTGCAGGTATCCTGCATCTAATGCCAGCCCTGTTTTTTACCAGTTCACCAAACTGATGATGAGGAGAAGAACACCCTGATGTTTTCTGTTATTTCTGTGGATATGCAGGGTTCAGTACATCTATCTTTGTTATTGGGAACAGCTTCTTTTGCTTTACAAAAACACAGCACTTCAGGGAAGGACTTTATTCACTCTTCATACCATCTTCTGAAATTAGATATCCAAAATTTATTTCTTCTTCTTTTGCTGGCAAATTAAGATAATTTTAGCCAGGTCAATCTGTGATAATGGCCCAGACAGAACCTCATTTAATCTATGTAGCAATTCAAATATATCTTTAATGTGGACATAATCAGGTCTTTTGTTACCATGGCCATTTCCAGAAATTAGAAGTCCCCATTAAAAACAAGTGTGGTTGTTAATGTCACCAGCGGTATGAACTATTGACAATCTAATAAAGATTTAATGTGAGACCGTGCTGGAGAATTATTGTAATGCTCTGCAAATGTCACCTTTGGGTGGTTTCAATGTGGATTTATCACAGAAAAATCCATTTTCTGCCTGTTGCATGTGTAGATTTCTCATCACCAGGCATATCTTGAAAAATCAACCCAAGGACTAAAAGTGTTTAAAAGGCAAACTTATATCTGACTGTAAGAAAACACAGAAAACTGGTGATCCCAAGCTATAAGTAACTAAAATAATAAAATAGAACTAGACCTTAACTTATTCTCTATGACTGTGAGGAACATTAGGCCTGGGTGAAACATCTGAAGAAGTGCCTAATGTAGCAATTGAAGTCATCATCCTAATCTACTGCTTGAACATCACCAACATCACACACCCTTGAAGGCTTTTTGTAGCTTCCTCAAGTTATCTTCCTGGTGTGAGTTTGCAGAAGACAATTCTGATGAGATTGTTGCTGGAATCTTGAAGCTTCCATAGAACCTTCAAGAATCCATCCTCCAAGCCAGGTGTCTGAAGAAGCACTTCACAAAGCATCCCACCAAATATTTTGTACAGCCTGACTGAACATAGCAATGATGTTTACTAATTACTAATTCTAATCATGTCTAGAGAACTTCAGTGAAATAGATAACAGACCATGTAAAAGGCCAGCCTTTAATCAGAGGGTAAAAAAAATAGAAGATGGTGAGAGTGAAGGAAGGTCATAATGGAATATGCAATATGACATGAAATGAACAATAATAATAATTAAAAACAACAACAACCTAGATCATCATTCATGAAGGTTTTCCATATATGTGGATGGGGAGAAGGAGACAAATGTGAGATTGCATGTTTATTCAGCTAGATACAGTATAGCAGCTATGTAAGTCTGCAGATCTTTGTGACTGATTGGTTTTTTTGACATCATTTTTTTTTTTTTTTAAATATCCCAGTCCTTTTCATTGTAAAACTGATTCTTGTGGTGGCGGAAGTGGTGGTTAACTATGTATTGCTGCTTTTACTCTTAACTATTTTCTGAAACTTCACAGCTTCTGTATTTTGTGTAATATTAAATTAAGCAACTCTTGCAGTACTGGATCACCCAAAGAAATAGTGAATAAAGAATTCAGTGTGTCCTTGCTTTTTAAGCAAATAAATGTTAACCAGAGATTTCTCTGCCCCTTAAAGATCATCATAATGAATCAAGAAAACATTTTTTTTTAAATAACTTAAAGTGGTTCCTATAATACATAATATTATATACTATATAATACATAACAGTTTGTAATATTTAATAACATTTTTATTAATTATTTAGTTGCTTTTAATTGTTGTACCATTATTATGAACCAATTTAATTTTCCTTTCTTTTCTTTTCTTTTTTAAATAAGAAGCCATATAAAAATACTTTAAATAAATAGACAAGCAAATAAATAAATATTCAGGGTCTTTCCTTGAGGAGACATCAGTATAAGGAACCATAGGCATATCCATGGGCTTCTTGATTCTGCAGATACTAGCTCAAAAAATTAAAGCTTAGTATTATAGAGCAGGTATGCCTGCCATTGAGAATAGCAAAACCGTATTTATTTATTTGTTTATTCATTTTCTCTTCTCTAAAATAACAACACTGCCAATTTTTCCCTATTTGCTGAATTTCATAGGCTACTTTATCTTGGGTCAGGAAAAGTTGAAGGCATGGTTTCATCTGCAGAAATGAATTCTATCCTATCCTACCCTACCCTACCCTACCCTACCCTATCCTACCCTACCCTATCCTACCCTACCCTACCCTACCCTACCCTATCCTATCCTATCCTATCCTATCCTATCCTATCCTATCCTATCCTATCCCCTACCCTATCCTACCCTATCCTACCCTACCCTACCCTACCCTACCCTACCCTACCCTATCCTATCCTATCCTATCCCACTCATTCATGGGCACCTTCTGTACAGATTGCCCAAAGTTAGTCAGTTTTGCCATAACAATTACCTTATCAGGGTCTGTTCTAGCTGAATATCTAGGTCTTTATATTGGGGAAGTAGCTGCCTTTATCTAAGTGTTGAGGAAAATAAAGACAGCCATTAGCTATCTATTTGCTTTTGCTTTTGTTCTCAATAGGAAGACAGTTTTCTTCTTCTTCTTCTTCTTCTTCTTCTTCTTCTTCTTCTTCTTCTTCTTCTTCTTCTTCTTCTTCATCTCCTTTTCCTCCTCCTCCTCCTCCTCCTCTTCCTTTTGAGTTATAAGAACCATTTTTCTGGTCTTCAAGCAGTTAACTGAAATCAAATTAGAAGCATGAGTCCAGAAAACACAGTGTGACTGATTAACAAAACCAACTGTAGCATCTGGACAGCTATTGATACCCTCTTTATAGTCAAGGGGTATTTATCAATCGTCATATGAGTTTATAGGCCTTATGAATGAGATTATTGAAATGAGGAAACTTATTTTTGCTCACATTGGGCTTAAATCTATATTTAGCTAAAATGGGAGAAAGCTATTTTGTTTTTGGGTTACAACTGATGAAAAACAGTGAAAGCATAATGCAAGGAAATGCAAAGAAGGGAGGGAGGGAAGATTGTGTGCATCTTTGGTTAAAGCCTCCACAAAAGAACCACTCATCTGAGCGTGTGGTGTGTGTTTGTCCTTACACAGAAATAAAGAAAGAATGAGACACATATACAGTACATATTTATAAATGATATAATGGAGTCCATGATATACAGATTTGTCCATTTAACATCAAGAATCACTGAAAAATTCCTGTAGAGGCACATTTGGCTGTTACTACTGGGCAAAGCACCTGGAATTTCTGGAGTTTTGTGAAAATCTAGATTTTCTGTTGGAACAGCAAAGTTTCTCAGGGAAAGATGTAACAAAGCATCAAATAGTGTATTTTATTCATTTGTGCCTTTGTCTCATACCACCCCTGCTGGTTGTTGATCATTTGAAGCTCATTTGGTTAATGGCTGAAGAGTTCTGCTCAGAATTTCGAGGTTGTCACAGCCCCTTGAACAGATCCCAAAGGTTAAAAGGGCCAGTCTAGACAGTGAAACAAGGTTTGGCTCGTTTTGCCCAATCCGCTTAAATACTTACATAGATATTAAACTCATTTGCTGGGTTTTATTCATTCAAGTATAAAATAACCCTTCCTTTCTCCCTCCCTCCCTTCCTCCTACACTCAGCTTCAATAATGCAATGCAAAATTACTCCAGTCCCAGTACAAAGCAAGCAAGCAAGCAGACCGACAGAATCTCCCCAAGATTAACTGTAAGTAAGCTTACAGCATTGACTAACAAAGCTGACCTGGTTAAATGGATTGTCCGAAACCTGGCCAATAATTTAACAAGAGAACAGCAAAAGTGTTATGATTTGATGCGTTGTGAAAACTGAAACTATCTAGCATTTTACCAAGAGAAGGTTACATTTGTTCAGGTGACTGATAAAGAGATTAGGAAATCTAAGAACATGCTGCTCCATAACGTGATATTCATCAACTTGATGCCTTACCATCTGGACACAGCATGCTGCAAATCACTAAATCAGCCACCTACACTCCCCCTCCCCCCAAGTGGCAAACATACTCGATTAGACAGAAGCCTGCTTGGATTTAATCACCTAAGTCGGATGCCAGGACAAGGTACTTCTTTTTAAGGGGCTACCTTCACATTTCATATGTACTGTTGAATTTGAAGCAGAGCCTTGGCACAACCAATTAATTTGAAAAACTTGATTTTTTTTTGTCTTTTGTTTCCATTGGATTTAGATGAGTGTGTGTGTGTCCATGTGTGTGTTCTACTAGGCCAAATGCAGAATCACCTTGAGTTCAGCTCTAAAGATTCCAACTGAACTGCATTTGAATCCTCCTGAAGCTGCATTTATGATTTTAGGATTTGGATGGGCTTGGACAAGGAGTTTGAATAGGGAAAGCCATGGCTTTGCAGCCATTGTTATTGGTTTCTTATAACAGATTCTTTTACTAGGCTTCACTATGGAAAGTGTGCTCATTAGGTTTTGATACTGCTAGAACTGCCCTCAAACATCGCATTTGGGATATAGATCTCCAAACAGGTGTTATTTATGCAAGGTGTCTAACCCCGGTATTTATCATATTCTTCTGAAATGGTTCACTCCCACCTTTTATTTATCCTCCATTACAATTCTGAAATTTTGTAAGGCCTTCACTTTAGGCAGGCTGGATGCATTGTCCTCAGCAGTTCTTTTTGGAAGTTTTGCGATACTCCTTAGTATCTTTGATTATATCCATGTGGTGATGGCTCAATAGAAACTCTAAGCCACACGCTATTATGCCCCTCCCTACATAAGGACTCTAGACAAACCTTCATTTATCCAATCTTGATTAAATTTCTGCATAGCGAGTGTGATTGCTACTTATTATTACTTCTTTCGGACAAGGACCCAAAAATATCCTCCCAAGTCACCCAGTTTTGTGCTACCATCTGTACAATATGCCACACCATTAATTTAGTCAGGATACTTATTTACTTATCACTTCTTATAATACTATTCTTATTCTGTTTTGTGTTATATGTTCTTAATTATGTTTAGATCCTATTACACCTATTGTTCTTCTGTTATATATATCGAAGTACATAATAGTTCTACTATCAGATACTTTATTGTACTGGCCTTAAGGCTGTATAAACTGATTTGATTTATTCTAATAACAGATAAACAGATGGAGACAAGGAAATTCAGATGGAATTCTGAATCAGCCAGAAGAAAATCTGATTGCTAGATCATCTATTGATCAAACTAAATCTGGATGGAGATGGATGGATGGATGGAATTGGAAGGTACCATCTGGTCCAACCCTCTGCAATGTGCAGGAAAATCAATTAAAACATCTTCAAGAGCTGGATTTTGAAAGGTTGAGACCCCACAACTGTTGTATGCAGATTCTTCCACTGTAGTACAGATCTTGTCATCAAGATTTCTTCTCCTTACATTTATAGAAAATCTTGATAGCTGCAACTTGCAGCCATTATTTCTGCTTCTGGTTTCTGTGGCAATGGAAATTTGTTCTTGACCATCATCCCTATGGCATCCTTTTAAATATCTGAAAAAAATATGTATACAGAAACTTGGTATACATATGATATTCAAATAACATAGTACAATAACTCTGAATGGAAAGTGAATAAACACATTGTATTCCAGCTTTCACAATCTGGTACCCTTCAGATGTTGGGAATTCTCAAGGTTATAATCCCAATATCTCTAGCAGAAGCAATATTGGGGAAGAGTGTTGTATTCTATAAAAACAAAACATTTTCTTGGACTTAGAACAGAAAGAAGTTACAACTTTTAATGCAAAAATCTGCATGTCTGTGTATGTGCTGTATATTAATTATGGCATTCTAGATTTATGAAAGCAAATTAAATGGCCAAAACCATGTTAACCGTGCTTAAAAATACAGGACATGTTTTAGTAGTTTAAGGAGTGTCACATAAGCTGTTTCACAAATATTACTCACACACTTTTTAAGATGACTTACAAGTAGTCCCCTCTCCAATTTGTATTGGAAACTGTAACATTGTAAAAATGTTAACCATCTACCAAGGACCAAATACACCACAGAATTGAAATCTAATATCTCAAAACTTGCTCCCTACTGCCCCAGACAAGGGAAGACTTTCTTTTAGGTCTTACACCATATCTGCCACTATAATTTCTCCTAATTATTCTTGACATTTTGTCCATTATACTGTCAAGTTCCTCAGAGGATAGAAATAATCATCCAAAAGAGGAAGCTTGCTAATTATCTACATTGTCTGCAAAAACCAGTGGTGTAATAGCTGAATCTTCAGTTATGACAATTGGTGGGGTAGACTGAGAAAAGAAATAGATATTTAAATGATCCTTATCAGGATATCATGGATATTTTTATCATAACCAGCTTGTATCCATTAATCTTATGTGTAACGGACAAGAATGGGAAGATAACTTACCTTACATAGTGGATTTCATCAATAGTCAAATATTTTAGAGGAGGAGGAGGAGGAGGAGGAGGAGGAGGAGGAGGAGGAGGAGGAGGAGCAGGAGGATTGCAATAAATAATGCTGTTATTATGGTCCTTTGAGTCAATCTTGATTCCTAGTATCTACAAGGACAATTAGACACTTCCATCTTTTTTTGGCCACATAACCATAGATTAATACAAATATATATATATTTTTTTAATTAAACTATTTCCTATTCTTTTTCATTTTGCATACTTCAAAAGAGAATGCTTTGATGGGAACCTATATATGGATCTATGTACTTATACATATGTATAACTGTGCCTTATACAGATCACTGGAAGACACTAAAATATCCCAACTATTTAAAACAGGACAATTTAAAATATCCTATATATTTTTTAAAACTACTAAAAAATATAGGGCATTTTTAGTAGTTTAAAGAGTGTTTCATAAGCTGATTCACTAATATAATTCACACCCTTTTTAAGATGACTTACAAGCAGTCCACTTTCCAATTTGTATTGGATACTGTAACATTATAAAAATGTTAACAATCTACCAAGGACCAAATAAACCACAAAATTTAAAGCTTTTTCTGGCAAGGGACTACATATTTCTAAATTCATGTTTAGGCTTTCAAGGGCAGTCAATGAGTATGGAAGTGACAATATTTTCAGTAGAGATGTGAATCAGCAGCAATCTGGTTGGAATCAGAGCTGACTACTTATATTCTAATTGTAGATTTGTCTGAATAGTTCAGTATGATTCAACAAAAGTATGAGTCTTCAGACATACTTCTTTAAATCAGTTTGGGAACACGTATTATCAGCTGGTGAATTGAATCAGTTTGGCAATTCGGTTTAAAGAAGTTTGTGGTATTTGATGGATTTGGAACAGTGTTGCCAAATTAAAATTGCTGAGTCTGCAAGGCTTAATACATTGATTTAGAGCTTCAATTTATAAACAAAGACTTAGTGAAAAATCTTGTTTACTCAGCTTTGTTTACTCCAGCTTGATACTGGAGGTTCCTAGGGCTGCAAAATTGTTGGGTGGACTTCATGAGGATTAGATACATGAATACATATATTACAGGCTACATGGTACTATCATCTAGTGATGGTTTCCATCCTGGAAATGTTCAAAATTTAAAAAGGTAGAAAGTTATATGGAGGATGAGACTTTAAATGTTAACTACATATTTCTTGCAATATTAGAAAATACTGTCTCTGAGGGGTGAAACGATTTTTCTGCTGCATGTAGACTTTCCATAAAGTATTTTGGAAACAAAACAATAATGTAGAATGACATCTGGACTGATTCAACAAGGTTGATCTCATGATCTTGTGATATATTTTATATGGAAAGATGACTACCTTTTTTAATTCAATGAAAGATAAGCCAAAGATAGAGACAGAAATGTTGGTGAGTGTATATTTTCTATCTTCTAATACAGGGACATGATGATGATGATGATGATGATGATGATGATGATGATGATGGAGGTATTATACATCAATGCATTTAGTCACATTTAAAAAATCAGCACAGAATTCTACAGAAGCAGATTTGAGGGAACACTTTGTTCCACCATATATAACTTTTCTCTACCAGATTTAAAACAATTCAGTGGCTTTTTCTAAAGACATTTGGCCAGAACTTCATGTGAGTCCATGAGAAAGTCTGAACTGTTTGCTTTTAATTGTTATAATACCTTCCTAACCCCACCCACAGCATGGCTGTTTACGTTCTTGTTTTAACTTTGTATTTTTGTTTTTAGTCCGAGTATATCTGATGAATCAGTACTATGTCCCAGCATTGGCCATTAGTGAATGGGAAGCCACCTCCAGCAGAAGACCCACAGTGATCCAGTCAGAGGGCTTTGAATTCTCTGCCTTTAACCCTGACCATGGTGCTGGATTAGGATGGCCTGACATCCTTCCCTTGGTCTGTGGAACACTCTTGAAAAATTTGGCCACTGCTCCTGGATTATCCTTAGCTTCCCCAGGAACTATCTGCTGATTCCACCCCCATTCCCAGTTAGGACTTTCCAGGCTTGCCAGATTTCACTGGCAATTTCAAAATGAGCAAATCTACCCCGGGAACGTGTTTTCTAATCATTTTGAATATCACCCATTTTTCCTCAAAATTGCCTGGATTGTTTCGTTATCTATGTAAGACTATCCTAATTTACAATCCAGTCCAGGCACTCTCCTAAACCTACCAATACAGAAAAGGAACCTGACCTTTAAAAAGCTATATTGCTACAAGTTCCTGGATTCTGCATTTAGATAAAGGCAGCACAACTTGAATTAGAGGCAGCACTAATGACTGTCTTCTGTTTGCTAAAGTGTTATCTGCTCCTTCCTTCCTTCCTTCCTTCCTTCCTTCCTTCCTTCCTTCCTTCCTTCCTTCCTTCCTTCCTTCCTTCCTTCCTTCCTTCCTTCCTTCCTTCCTTCCTCCTCTTTCTCCTTGTCTTGTCTTGTCTTGTCTTGTCTTGTCTTGTCTTCCTCCCTCCCTCCCTCCCCCGCTCCCTCCCTCCCTTTCCAGAGATTACATGTTTAAGTTTTCTACACAGAAAGGGTAAACAAATAAAAAAGAAAACCAGCTAGGATGTATTTGTATGACAAAAAGCAGCAAATACTGTATATAAATTGCATGCAATTATTGTAAGGACAACTTTTCTTTAGGAGAATGAGTAATATCTAAAGTTGAGCTGGTTCTTACAGTTTTGTACAAATAGATATGTCCAAAACCCTCTCACCTTTATTGAACACTTTTTTCATCAATATGCAATATCTCACCTTCAGAAATTGTTCTCTCCATTCAATGCATCTTCCATTGTTTTTCACTGTCTTCTCCTGCTGGCACTGGTACCATCACATGGCCAAATTTCATAACATGTTGTGTTGTGATAATATCTTTTGCTTCAATGTGCCCCTGACTGGCTGAGAGTGACCCTGTGTGGCTGGAAAGGTTACTTATGTAACTAATAGAGGAAAAAGGTGTAGGAAGGAGTGAAACAGTTTTCCAGGAAAATAGTGATGCTGCAGAAGATACATAATTGCACAAGTTTTTTCTGGTAATTTTGCTCCTGTAATGAACATTGATGGTCTTTGATGCTGGGTGACAGATGCCTCAGGCTAGTACATGGGATCAAGAGAAACAATTTTGCATTAGAAGAGGAAGAAGGAGGCTGGGCCAGGAAGAATAGGTGGGGCCAAAACAAGCAGGCTCCAAACAAATACAAATGCTATTTTACCAATTAGTGCATTAGCTTATACTGTGACAGATCAGACATCTCTCTTTCTCCCCAACAATAAGGTTATAATATTTTATTTCTTATTTTTTTTATAGAAGTGAGGAAAAATGGTGGGGACAAGATATATTGGAATACCAACACTAATACTAATAATTTATTAAACTTGTATGTTGCCCAACTCCCAACAGCTCCGAGCAGCTTACAACAATAAAACTAAGAAATTACAATAAAGCATAAAAAATAAAGAAAAAAAGGATGGCAAGGGTGATGAAGTGAGGAGTCTTCCTCTCCCTCACTGAAGACCTGGCTGAAGCATCAGGTCTTCATGTCTCTTCCAAAAAACAGCAGAGTGGGGACCATCTGGATCTTGGGTGGGGTGACCTCATTCCAGAGGGCAATGCTGCTAAGAAAAGGCACACTTCTGGGGTCCTGAGAGATGCCATTGTTTAATTGAAGGAACCCAGAGTATGCCAAAAATAAATAGGTTTATATTTCACACATATGTCTTACCTCTTTTTTTCCAAGCTAACAACAAGATTAGATGTGGTACAAGAGGTCTATAACTGGATGTTATTTTTTGACTTAGAAGACCTGCAAGGGCCTTGGACTGGGCTAGAGTTACAGTGCTGGAAGAAGGCAGTTTAAACTCACTCTGCTATTGCCTTGATTTAAATCTCTTTCAAATCCCTTTCTGTAAAAATATAATAATAATAAATCCATTAGCTATAGTACCACACTGTACCCATTTTCTTCCTCAGGATTAAAGAAAGCTTTGGCTTCTTCAACAATTGCACACTTTCGGTATACTAGCTTAAATCAGAAAATGACATGGCTGGGCAATGCTGAGGTTTCAGTTTATGTCTCTCTCATCCCATATGCTCCACGTTTATCAGAAAGTTGAGAAGATTTATGATCAGCAGATCTCTGGAGCCATTGGTCCATGGTTCTCTCCCACCCACCCACCTGCACTTTTTTTTTTTTTTTTATGGCATCACATCATGTTATAAGGATGGAGTCATTTTGTAAACAAGCCATTGCTGCATCTCTGGGATTCTCTTCTTTGGGAATAAGAATGAAAAGAAATGCCACTGTTTCTCACAATGATTAGCTGCCTGACACTATACAAACAGTGCTGTTATCGCTTTTTCCTATTAACCTCCTTCTTGCCCCTGATATTGCAGAGTAAAGGTCATTTATCTTGAACTCTGTCATGAGTACTGATGGTGAGCAGGAGGGGGCCCCTATCCAAGGGGGAAAACGCATGCGTAGTACTGAGGAGTTAAGCAGCCATTCAAAGAGACACAGATCAGACCCACCTTGACTTTTGGGGTTTATCTGTCTGGGTTTTTCCCACACTTCTTCAGTTTGTTAGGATTTCTGTCTAAAGTAGCAGTAATAAAACACTAGAGACCTATTCCTTGTCTCAGCATGGTTCCTGGCTGTTAGGACAACTCTCTCTCGTTGAATGCAGTGTTAGGGATTTCTGGTTAAACTGTTAGGCTACTGATACAGAGAAAATGTTAAACACCCATTTATCTAACTTTTAAAAATCCATTGGTGTCAGCCCTTTGAGGCAGACCAGGTCAAGAAACAGACACCACAAGAAAATACTAGCACTCTCCTTTATAAATATAAGTTATGATAATATCTTGAAAGCCTGACAGATTCTGTCTCCCCCCTCTCTTCTCTTCTTGTAGTCCGGAGTACTCCCGGTAACCGTTTCCAAATTAGTAATTTGAAGGACCTCTTTTTCTACCACTCTTTCTCAGGTTTGTTTTTTAAAGCCATAAAGACCACTAGGTTAACTATCTTAAAGATCCTTGGAATGAAATTTCATTATTTTGTCTAAATTTTACTTCTCAGTCTAATCTGATGGTCTCCCATTTGGCAAGGAACCCCCTTGAACCTTGCTTAGCTTCTGAGCCTAGACAGAGTTGGTGGGATGCCACTGATTTTGTTCCTCCAACCAACAAAGTATTGTGTAAACCCTCAGTGTTATCCTCACACTAAAACAACTTTAGATCTGAGCTTCCTGCCTGGATGAGTTCTCTTTATAATGCTGGCTCTACACTGTATATGAAAACATTCCAGAAACTTGCACTGACCCTTGTTCTACCTTCTCTGTGTAGCCAAGAAATTTGGATCGAGTTCATATGTTTTTGTTTTCCAATAAGTCCTTTTCCTACTTAATGCCATTTGCTTTTAAAGTGACATTTACTTATAAAGTGACCCTCCCTTGAGTGACATTTTGATGGTACACTCTGCAAATGTTTAGCAAAGATTTACTGAACTGATTAAAAAAAAAAAGTCAGTGCAATGTGGATGTTGATCTTTCTAGTTTCTCTCTTTCTCTCTCTCTCTGTTTGTGTGTGTGTGTGTTTTAAATGCTTGACGTTGCTTAATGGGAAATTTAGAGCATTGTGTCTTTTGGGGAGGGCAGGAATAGCAATCTTCTTCCTTTTAGCAGCCACTCACTCACACAGATATTGCATGCATGCATTGACTTCATTAAATTGCATCTGCACACCTCTGTTGAAGGAGGCAGTGTGTCAACTCTGACAAGCCACAGAACCAGTGCAAGCAATGAAGCCATTAGAGTTGCTAATGCATCCATCACAGATCCAAAAATTCCATTTTGAGTCTTCCACAAACCCTTGTCTTTTCACCCTGGAGACATCATGTCACAGAAACAAGTCCCTAGGCATTCCCCATCATTAGTTATCATTATTTTTGGTATACTGCTAGCTCCATTCATCATGTTGGCACAACTTTTGCAAATGGCTGCAATAGAAAAACTGTGAAGTTAATGGGCCACATGTTTCATAACCGTGCTGCCTTTCCATCAGAGTGAAGACATACACTATGTAACATTTTAAGGTGGGTAAAAAGTGTTTTATTAGTGTTGTGGTTTCCGTTCAAACACACACAGAATTGTCCATCCGACAAAATGCTGTAGGGAAAATATCCTGTTTTGGAAGTTCCAGCAAGGTTGAACAGAAGCAAACAAACAGTTGAAATGGATCTAATGTCTTTCCTCAAGGAGGTGCAAGAGATATTAAATCTTAAGCTTTAAAAAAATGCCTTTTTCAGCCTGCGTGGGAAGTGGATTCCTTGATTTCTCCCTCTATCCCTTCTGGTTGGCATTTGATGAGTCCTCAAGGGCTCACTAGGATATGCAGAAACCAAACTGGGTTCCTGGAACAACCTGCCTGCTTTCAACAAAGCCAAATGAGTCAAAATACTCAAGCCAAGCAGTGGAAAGAGGAGGGGAAGGAAAGAAAAAAACTCAAATCAGCCAGAGGTATCTCAACATTCATACTCAGCTCCCAAAGTTAACTGGCTAATCCTAATCTGTTATCTATGAAGGTGGGATGGCTGCCAGCCTCACCATGAATGACCCCATTGGGCTGGATGGATAGCTTTAAGCAAAAGCATCTATCTCTATCACATTGAGCTTTCAAACTCACCCAGAATGTTTTTGTTCATCTGGTATCTTCCTTTCAGAAAGAAGGGGAATAGGTGGCAAAAGTGCTCCACTGTAAAGTTTTTGCATATATGTATTGTGTGTAGGCACAACATGCACAGTTGTGGTGATTGCCTTAAAATGCTTCTGAATCCCTCCCTCCCTTCTTTCTTTCCTTCCTTGTATGGTGAAGGATAACTTATCAGAATTTAATTGTGCCTGCTGGTTGTGAGATATTCCTGGATTTTGCCTGTGGACTCAAGAAATGAAAAGGTGATCTGGATTATCTCTGCTATTGGTTCAATTAATTGTCTGGTGGACTTCAATTCTCCTTTTGAAATAAAACCCAGATTTATGCCACTGTAATCCAACTGGGTGAGCAAACTATAATGGCATAATAGCTGCTAATGTGCCAGATCTCATTATATATTATTAGTCTTGCACTAGAAGCTTGATAGAGTATTAACAGAGCTGAAAAATGGCATTGCTTTGGAATGGGATATTCAAGCTTGCCGAGTGCCAATATGATGTATAACTGGCTAAAGATAATGGTATGTAAGTCTAAGTCATTTTTCCCTGATTTGTTTCATGATTGGCTTAATCATATTCCAGTTCACCCCCAAGTACAAACCAAGCATTTGCAATCACCAGAAGGAAAATATTAGCACTTCATGAAAATGTGCCATCTCCTAACAATCTGCATGGCTACTGCTCTCTAACATTGCTAGAAATTTCAGGGGGTTGTAGATCGATAACATTTATGATGTCAGTTAATAAGAAAGAAGTATAAAAGGCAAGGGATGTGCTAGCAAGAACACTGTATAAAATATTGCTTCCAAGGTCTCAGATGCCAACCTTCCTCCCGTATTGACTCTGGCACACTATTACAGGGCCTAAATAATATCAACTGCAACATCAGGGGAACATACACTTGCTGATCCTTGAATGGTCATATCCTCCATCATCTGCCAGCAATTCCCCACTGCACTTTGCATTGAGAAAAGCAGCCAGATTGTTTGCGAAATAATAAATGGACTCACGTTAAACTTCAGGACTGGCAATATCCAAAAGCTGGGGGTGGGGATGGATGTTATTTTCCTGTGCCATTTTACTTCTTTCTTCAAGGTGGCAGTGTTGGAGATCAGCAATGACAGGGACTGATGTGATTGTGACACATTCCAATTCCAGCATCTTAGAAGGTCCTCCAGTACTTCTTGTGAGTTACAGAAGAAAACAAGGCTTCTCTGTCCTAATCAAGAAGAAGCAACCTGCTGTCCATCAGATAGTTTGGACTACAATTCCCATCAACTTCATCTGGTTCGGCCAATGGCAAGGGATCATAAGAGTTCCAGTGCAAAATAACTGGAGAATGCAGATTGTGTCCCAGTTGATCGGCTATTCAACACAAAAAGTCTGTGTCATTACTGCTTTGATAAGGGTCACTATAGGTTAGGGTTAGGGTTAGGGTTTCCACTTCTTCTCGCCTCTAATTTTTTCTATTTCCTTTCTCACCTTTCCTTCCCTCCCAGCCATAGCTTATATATTACATTTCTGTCTCTAGACCTTCTGGTTCAGTGAGCTGTAATCCATAAAAGCTTGGGTAATAATAAACATGTTGATCTTTGGGCATCAAAAGCCACACTCTTAAAATCTTCCTTGTAACCCTCATGGTGGATGCTGCTATATCACCAAAGAGATATCTCATCTAATAATTGACTGACACATTTATTTGTATGAGGTTTGAAAGAAATATGGCTTATACACATAAGGATAATTCGGACATGTGAAGGTCAGAAGTTATTTTGGCTAGGGGACCACATGTTTCATAGTCACACATGGCGTTTTCAGCAACAACTAGAACTCACAGGTAAATGGGATCCATGGGAAAAGGGCACAATCCAATCCAAGGCCCAAGCTGCCCTCGCATTCCAAGCAGCATCAGATCATGTTGCAGTTCATCAGGAACAACCCCCAGCTCCCTCTGGAACCCTTTTGGGTCCATCAGTCACCAGGGGCTGACTGATCTAATAGGTCCGTCCTCCCTGAGGTGGGTGGTGGTGCCAGAGAATCTCATGATTACCAGGGCATGATCTGACTATGACAAGGGAGTCACAGAGAACCCCTCCCCCACTTTCAGATAAATTTACTACTGTTGTGACAGGAAACCCAGATCAGATGGGTGACCACTGCCCTATGTTGGGCTTTGGATGACCTGGGATAGGCCCATGGCTGTCATGAGCCACATCAGACCCCAATCCCTAGAAAAGCAGATTGAAATCCTCCAGGATCATAATCCTGGGGAATTCTACTTCCAATCCCAAGACAGAGTCAAGGAGCTCAGGCAGGGAGGTTGCTATACAGCAGGGAGGCTGGTACAATAGCAACAGTCCCAATTGATCCCTAGAGCCCAACTTAAGGAACAGGTTTTCACATCTGGCAATCTGTGGAGCAGCACCGCTGAAAGCCATAAGAGACTCCTGGATGACAACTGTCACACCCCCATCCCTGCCCTGCAGTCTCGGCTGATGCCATTCCTGAAACCCAGCTGGGGACATTTCTGAGAAGGGACCACCACCCTCTGGACTCAGCAAGGTCTCGATAATAGATGCTAGGTCAGTCCTCTCACATGTGATTAAATCACAGATGAGGGAGGCCATATTACAAGTTGACCTGCATTTAGTGGCAACAGCCGAAGGCCAGGACCTCTGAAGGCCTGCGGACCAGGAACTGGGGTTCAGATCCAGGGGCTAGAACAAGGCACCAGTACAAGACACAGGACCCTTGTTTCCTGAGAGCAACCCACCCCTGGTCTCCCATTCATTTTCAGCAATTGGTCTCTTGCTCAAGTTGAAGTGGATTCTCATTTCCTTTTATAATACTTAGTGATAACTATGGAAAATTGAAAAGTTGCATAATTCTTCTTTCTCCTTTCCAAGGACATAGTCTACCAGGAGGTCCTATGAGAACCATTAAAAATGAATAAGGCATTTTCATCTAGTTTGGTGTGAGAATATCCATCTAATTGTGTGTGTGTGTGTGTGTATCTGTATCTGTGTGTCTGTGTGTCTGTGTGTGCGTAAAGTGCAGAATTAAATAAATGAATGCAATCAGAAGAGAATAAAAAGCAATAGCAGGGAAGAGTTTCAGCCTGTTTTCCATACACTTTATTTATTTGATTTATATTGTATCTTTCATTCAGGAAGTCATGGCAGCGTATTTTTCACCACCCAACAACCCTGTGAGACAGTCTAGTCTTAGAGAGAGAAAACTTACTATGTTTTCAAAGCTGAAGATATCCCATATCTGTGTCTCCTCATTCCTAGCCCACAACACCACACTGGTTCTCATGTTAAAAGAAAGGGTACAATGAACCCATGAAAGGAGGATCATGTCCATTTTCTTACCTAGCTCCTTCATTCAATTACTCAGTGAACCCATAAAACTACAGAGCATATAAAATAAAGATCTGAGCCACAATTCTGTGAGCAGAATTTCAATGGAGATAAAAATCTTGTTTACACAAGTACTTTGTGTCTGTTAAGTCTATGAACCAATTGAAAGAGACACAGAGAAAGTGGACATGATCCCAGTCCTATTTCCACATATTCATTCAAAATCATTTTAAATGCCTGAGAAGTTTCAGGAATGCTTGTCTTTAGAGGAATGGAGGGAAACGTGTCTTCAGAACATGAATCATGGTATTAGAAGGGCTTGTTTTCCTCAGAGGTATGTTGGAAAGTAGGACAACTTGGAAATAAACTTATAATTGGGAGAACTGGAGAACCATCAGCAACAGGATCTGAGCTGAATGTGTATAAAATCAGTATCTCTCACTCTCATTCATAACCAAGGAAGGTCTAGACTCTACAAGATTAGATTGAAACATGCAAATACACAGGTTAGTCCCCTCAAAGATGAACCACATAAAGCAAAATATTTAACTGAAAACATGCAAGTTTTGCAATGTTCTTCAAATGTTAAAAGAAAATGTTATTGTTATGAATGGTGAGAAACTGTCCTCTGCTTTCAGCTGTCTAAGTCATACTGTAGTTGGTTCATATTGTCTGTCTAGTCCTTGCTGAGAGCTAAGTCCTGAGTAACTAGACAGCTGGAAAAATTCATTGGCATCCACATGGATTTAGGAGATGGGGGTGGGGTTTAGGTTGACACATTACAGAATTGTTACTGTAATTTTTGCATTTAGCACCTGTTGCGGTAATATATTGACTCATGGAATTATCAGGCTGAGGATATCAGACTGTTAAGAAATGATTGAAACCAGTTCCAGTACATTTTCAGCCAGATTGATGGCATTTTATGTAGCTATTTGCTTGTTGCGCTGAGCTATATCCTATCATTCTCCCCTGATCACAGTCAAGGTGACTAACAAAATTTAGAAGCAAAACAGAATGTACAAAATTAAAAAAAACAGATTAAAAATAACAATCACACAAACTTTTAAAAAACCTGACATTTAAAACCTGGGGAAATATATTATTTTTGCAGATTCCCTAAGCATTCAGCCTATTTATAGTGTCTTTACTGTACAATATTCTTCACCATTGCTGAAGTGAGATAAAGCTTGCCTACATTACTGTTGCATAAGTAGAATGATGGTTGGGTAACTCTGGAAGGTGCTGTAAATCACTAGTGGGGAAATGAACCACTCAGATTTGTTGGGAACTGGATGGTGTACAGAACAAACAAACAAACAAACAAATAAAATTT
The DNA here is from genome assembly GCF_035149785.1 of Candoia aspera. Lineage (NCBI taxonomy): Eukaryota > Metazoa > Chordata > Lepidosauria > Squamata > Candoiidae > Candoia > Candoia aspera. The sequence goes on from NC_086157.1 coordinate 4,121,594, forward strand.
CCTGAGAAAGTGAGGCTAACTGCAAGTCCTAAGCAAGTGCTTCCAATAACTTTGGAGCAATGAAGGAGAAGGCCCCTGTCCTGCATGTGAGAAACACGAGTCTGAAGACAGGATTTTCCAGGAGGTCCTCCCTCTTTTTAGTAACAATCACATATATTCACAATAAAGGAGGTTGCATCTTTCAATTCCTAAGCAGTTTAGCGCCCTAAACTCTAGAGTTCAATTCTGGTATCTTAAATTGTGCCTGGTAAGTGACAGGCAACCGGTGCAGATATTTCAGCACAGGTGTCATCTGAGCTCTGTCCTTTATACTGGTGGAGTCTGGTTGCCCATTTGGATCATCTTCAACTTGGAAACACTTTTCAAGAGGAATTCCACACACAGATCCCTGCAGTAGTCAAGGAAGCTTATATTCATGGTGTGGATAACCGTTGTCAAATATGAGTGGCTCAGTAGGGTCACAGCTGGGGCACTTGACAAAGTGTTCCTTGTCACGGCTGCCACCTGTAAATCTAATGGCAGCAAAGAATCAAGGAGGACTCTTGAGAGTTCATTGAATCCCTCAACTCGAAAAGTTATCCCATTCAATTGATCTCACCCAATCCCTGTCAGATTCTCATCAAACCCCTCTGGACATTTTTCATAGCTGAGATTTCAGGAACAATCAGCTGTGGATGGTGTCAGAGATATGGTATGAGAAATCTGCTTAGATTTCCCCTTCCAAGGTCAAATCTTTCCCTCTGACCTGTAGAGAGTAAGGGAGGTGAACTTGATGGGAATATGCATGAACTGTTACATAAACAAAGATGGCTGAAACATTCCTTAAGTCCTGGGAGGCAACATAATATTCAGAAGTGGGTCATGCAGGCACTTCCTGTTGCACACACTCTCAGGTTTGGCTTATGGTCACTCACTCACATACACCCAGCCTGCTGTGGCTTGTGGATCTTGAAAGCCCACCGCCCCTGCTTTCTAAATGGGGCAGTTGGAGCATACAAGACACACAACCCTCGTCAACATTTGGGAAATAATTAGGAACACACAGAAATCCTTTCCAACCAAACAATGAGGCACATCACATTCTTTGGAATACAGGGAGACCCAGTGATGGCAAAACTTTACTAGTTACAATGTACATTTGCTCTTTCTCTCTCTCTTTCTCATACACACACTCATCCACAGTTATCCATGTCCTTCTCAACTAGGCTGCCAGCCACTGGCTAGAGGGATAGAAGCATCAAGTCTGGATCTGGTATAAATCAAAGAGTGGGGGGGCTTCAGGACCCCTTTTATTTCCCAAAGTCCTTGCCTTGTTGATTCACAAGTCCAGTAGCTGTCTATGGGATGAGTGTGTGTGTGTGTGTGTGTGAAGAAAGAGAGAGCCTTCTTTGTTTGATTCTGGTAACATTTCTCTTCGGATCCTTGAAGATTTCTTTCCCTCTTATCTACCTCCCTGAAAGGATCTTTTAGACAAGATTCCTGGCTATTTGTCCTCTCTGTTTACACACCTGCTTGATCTTTAGCTTACAGCAGCTTCAGCCTAGTCTCACACACCCTGATCCACATTTTGTTCCTGCAGCCCATCTCAATAAAGTATAGTGCTAGCATTCCTGTCTGGTTTATTTTCTGGTTTGGTCTTCCACTGCCAGGATCCCTTGACATTAATGTACATTATATTGCTGCAGAGAGCTGCCTTTGAAAAGCATCAGAAAATATGATTGGTTCGAAGTGTTAATTACCAATGGGAACAAACTGTACTAGGGCCACTGTCTGATTTAAGTCCCTGCCCATTTCTGTCTTACATTTTTCTCATAATATTTACCGATTACTGAGCTTTGGACCTATCCTCCAAGAGAATTTTTTATCACTTTTGGTAAACTGATGAAAAAAAACCCTTTTTCTAGGAAACATCTGGACTATAGACACTTGATTTATTGGACAAGTATCTGTTGCTAATATAATTGGATTCTAATTTACATGTGCCCTGCCTAACATGGCCTATGCTCAGGAAGAATTGAAGCTTTAGTGCAATAATATCTGGAAGATCTCAGGCTCCTGCCATGATTTTAATTTGTTAATTTATTATTTTACCTTGGAAGTTTCTCACCTTGAGGTTAAGTGTATGAATAATATAGATTAATCCAAGATAGTACAATGATCAAAACAAACAAGGAAAAACAAAAGTGCTTCTTTAAAGAGGGATTCACAAAGTATTGGACAATGGTGGTTGACCTTTCAAAAGAAATGAGGAATAAACCATTTAGTATACATACAGGATAATTCTAGACACCCCAAGCTGGGGAGTTGGGGGGGAACTAATTTCATTGTGTCTATATAACACACAAGGACTCCAAGATGGAATGTATCTTTCAGGCTCAAGAGATAAAGTTTGATGCAGACATTTGATACATACAAGTTGCTAGAAAAAAATGTGAAAACAAGAGCATTTTTATTTATGGCATTCAAAATATAAAGCATAAGAGCAAACAGCCATCTAGCACAGAATAACCCAGAAGTCCCAGCAGCAGTGAGATCTCTGACCCCTTCTTCACATATTTGAATTAGGTTTGAAAGGAGAGAAGGAGATATTTGCACCAGCGGGTGGGAAAGTAGTTTTGCAGTTAGAGAAGGGATGATTTGCTGGCATGTATAAACATCCTATTTTCACATGCATGTCTATAGGCTCTATCTATCAATGGAGACACATATACACCACTGCTACCAAGGAGAAAATAAAAAAAAAGAAAAAGAAAAATATGGCAGCCTGAATGTAACAAAGATGTCTAGAGATTGCTCCCTTCTGTGAGATGCATCTCATTTTTATGCTATGAAAAATGTAATAAAATCTAGTTATAGAATTTAAAGCAACAACCTGAGTATGGGATCATGAGGCTGTAGGTAAAAATGTTCTCATATAAATTGGTTCATTTGATAGATTTTACTGACCCTCAACACTGAAAAGAAATGAAATGGCAATGTTCAAAGTTTATCCTTACCCCTAGGACAAAGTTCTAAATCTGCAAATCTGAATTGCATCTGTAGTTTCAGTGAAACCATATGCAGTACATGAGCAAGTTAATATCCATTACAGGAATTTTCCAGAATGGATCAGCTGAAGTATTGGCTTGCATTCCTCCATTCTTATTGGATTTCTTTGGCTGGCTAAAATCCATCTGTAAATTGTGGTCACCTTAATTGCATTATTCTTTGGGTTGTAAGCTCTGCAAAGAGAGATTGTTCTTGAAAGAACTGCAAAAAACCCACATATTGAGCTGAATTCTTACATTACCATAGCTTCCCAGTGGCATCCTTCCATATTGTTCTGATAACCAGGGCTGTCCAACATAGTTGCTGTTGCTGTTGTTGGGAAGACTAAAGGTTATGCCATGGCCACATTTCAAAAACCATTGTGGTCAAAATAAAGAAGTGAGTGGGGATGTAGGATAAAAGCCAAAATGGGTTTCATAGAATTTAAATAAAATTAATTAAAATAATGGATTTATTATTTCTCCTCTATACAGTGTTTAATATGTCCTCAGTGTGTCATATCAAACACAACAAGCTGGTAGCAATTTTTTGAAAGATATTTGAAAAAGCCACTGAAGCACAACCAACTTTGAATTTACTTTGTGGGCAACTTTGAGGCCATGGTTCAGGTGGGAAGGAAGGAACTACATTAGGTTTGCAACCCAAATACAGTAAGTCTTCCTTTCCAGATAACTACAACACAATATATTGCCAAAAATCTGTAGGGAAAAAAGCTATAGGGATAATGTAGTATACTGCATCTAGATTAAGTCATTTTTCAATTGTTGTCTGATGTACAGAGTTTTCACCAGCCCTAGTTCTAGCCAAAGATAAATTGTTGATCCCATATAAAAACTGGACTGTGAACTTTTCTCTCTGACACAATCATTTCCTGAGAAGCTGGGATGATGATGATGATGATGATGATGATGATGATGATGATGATGACGATGACGATGATTCCATACCATCACACCAATTTTTCCAATCACTGTCAAAGCTTCATGACCAGAAGTCGAATAGAATAGAGATTACTATTTCCAACTAAGGGATCACATTCTGACATTTTTTATAAGAAGTCTATTAAGTTTAAGGCAAATATTAAACACTACAAAAAAGGGGGGGGGGAAACTACAAAAAGAAAAAAAAAAGAAAACCAAAAATGTGTAAAACACAAGAAAAAAGAATTTTAAAGATTAGGTGACTTCCGACTTTTAACAACAAGAATATACAGTAATTTCTATAATCAATCCCTTACTCTATATCAAACCAAGTTCACATTATTTCTGACATTTTTAATGTTCATTACCACAGGGATAGCAAAGATAGATTTCCCTTTCTTTTCTGCTTTTTTCACTTCGAAAAACAAAAGAGTTATGGCATGCGTCGTCTTTCTAATTATTAATCCTTGAAGACTGTCAAATTGGATCAGCTTTCTCTCTTTTGCTCCTCTTTTGTTTTAGCAAGAATATATAATCTGAGTGCGACCTTGCTGAGTCTGATAGAATGGCCTGGAGATTTACCAATACATAGAGAAAATACATCTGGAATCTGAACTATTCATTTAACCTGTAGAAGAGGCTTCTCAGTGTTTCGACATTACACCAACATGCATTTATTTAATGATGGTTAACATTTTCACAGGATAAAAACTTCACTGAATATATCTTGCCATTTAAATTCTCAGCTGAATGAAACCTGAGTTGTAAGCAGCCATGTTAGCGTGGGTTGCTTTTTGGGGGGATGGGGGTGGGAGGGAGTATATTTACTATCATAGAAAATGAAACTGAGCCCTTGGAATTAAATTCTACACCTTTTACTCCCAACAGTTAACATCAGTCCAGTAACATAGATACAGCACCCTGCTCTCAAGCTCAAACCCATATTGATATTGTGTAAATGCAGATTATATAGATGGAATTAATGGATACTAACAACCAGTAATTGGAGTGGTGCCTAACACTGTTTACCCTGAAAGGGAATCACACAATGTATTGCATATGTATGTATGTACCTTTGTAATAATCAGTTTATGCACAACAATGTCCTCTTGTAATTGTCTGTGGATCTACAGGGACAAATTTGAATATGCAGCTGTGCTCACTTGGAGAAATGCAATGTGTTGAAACTGGTATTTTGATGTAAGAGTTGTGCATGTGGCTTCTAAGATTAAAGTGGTAACTCCAAAAAGACCGCAATGGCATGTAAAACTTATTGAATGGGTATATTGAATACTAATGTACATGCTTCACCATGCTCACTGAATGAACCATGCTAGGCTTCACCAGATCTGGCAGGGTGGTCATGCTTTGGGTTCCTTCTCTGAACAAAATGTCATTTACTGGGGCCCAGGAGACATATCTTCCCTGTTGCAGCATATGCCCTTGGGAACAGTTCTCTCTGAGTTCTGGATGGACTCACCCCTATTGGCCCTCTGGAAGGCCATGAAGACCTGGCTTTTGCCCCAGGCATTAGGACTAGGAGACTACTAGTGGAGCCCAATATGTGTGTTTTGATGCTCTGAATTATGAGATTTTTAACTGCAGTTTGCTTTGCTCTATGTTGGTTTTATCAAATGGGGGGAGTGGGATTGTATTTGTTACCTGCCCAGAGTTACTTGCTTAAGATGGGTGGACATCTTTTGTTGGTTTGGCATCTCCATCCATCCATCCATCCAAGCTAAAGTTTGGTTTAGGGCAGTGTGCAGACCAAGTCATATAATGATTCTGGGCTTGAGTATAAAGGTGTCCTGGTTTTCTCTCAGGCAACCACATGCTCAAATTCATGGCTGAATATTATGGGATTCTGGCTAATTATTTCCTATCTGCACATATAAAAGCTAGACTTAGCAAAAGGCAACACTTGCTTTGTAATGACGTCTGATGTCTGTGAACACTGCTCTTAAAGCTTCCACTGAAGCAGTCGAAACTTAATGTTCACTTCTGATGGCCAAGATCTGCATGCCATCAAAACCCCCTTTGCTAATAAACTTTAACCTGAAATATACCTCCATTTCCACCTTGTAGGTACTTGTGGCTTCAGCCTCCTATGATTCACTGCCCCCCTCTCAGTAGCAGACTGAATCTACTCCTTTCAAAGTTTCAAACCAAGTTTTTCCCTTCAAATAAACAGTAATTCATAAAGCAAGCAAATCTTCTAAGAGTCTTCACTGATCCAATCAGTCCTTTGAAGACTACCTGGAGAAACAGCTACTGAATGTGTTTTCTTGCTGGGAATACAATAGCTCAAGGAGGCTGGCTTATGTGGGGATCTCTCCACAATCTATGTTAACAATAGCTCAGTTAGATAGGTTGATCTAAAAGAGTGGGATCGACCCAAAACCTTCCAGTGGGTTCTGTATTTTAGACAGGACCTGAACCTAGTTTCCCTCAGCCTGGGCTTACTTTAAAAACTTCACTAAACAAACATTGTCTTGTTTAATGTAGTTTAGATATCATTCAGTCTGTAACCCATGGGTCTGTCCATTGGAAACACCCACTTTTCTTCACAGAAACTTTGCCAATATTTAATTCACAGCAATAGCAATTTTCTCTATCTGTCCCACTTTTTGAAGCTGTGGAAGTGTCAGGACAGGCATTTGGTTGAACTTTTGGTTGTTGTTATTGAACTCCAGCTCCCAGTGCCCTCCATTTTAGTCATGTTCCTGTCTGTCTGGGGAATTATACTCCAGTAACATCTGGAAAGCCACAACTTGCCCATTAAAGAAAACTCTGTATTCAGAATTCCTTTGCTTCCACGGGCTAAACTGACCAACTTGAAGTTGAAGAGAGTTGAAACATTTTGGACATTGATGAAATGGAAGGCTGGATTTGGTGTGGCTGTTTAATAATTATGAAGGGTTGTCTTCTAATTTGGTTACCTAACATCACGCACATGAAGAACTCTCTGCTGTTAAACTTGAATAGACAGTTAAAACAAGGGATGTGGAAAAATATACACATGAGAATAGTGTAATCCTTCAGGTAGAACCCACTTCTATTGTCAGGTATTATAGGGAAACTTCTCTTATTTTGCCATATAATCCATCAAATATTTCCAGTGAAATGAGGCACGAGATCCAAAAATGACTTCAGACATTTTACAGCTTTGTCACATTTTAATTTTGGTTGATTATAGCTCTGCAGCACACCTACAAAAGTAATATGATGACTTTAATAGGATTTCATATGACAGGCTGAATAATTGTAATTTACAGTGCAGTGCAGCAGTTTTCTAGTGCATAGTGTTTGGTATGTACAGCAGGAACAAGGCAATCTACGTTAAGCACATTTAGGAGCCACTGATTCCAATGGAAGAATTAACTTTCTCTTCTTGCAACCAATGAAACATAAAACCACTTAATTCTGGTATATCATATTCATGTCATTCCCACTGGAAAGCTCTGCTTGAAGACCAAGAAAACTCAAAAGATGTAACACTCTGGATCCTAATATAATGGACTGTACCTTCTACCTGTCCCATCTTGACCCGAAAGGTGAATCATGAACTGTCTGATTTTAATCCAATAGGACCTTTTTCTAGTTTGTCCCTACCATAAATTGGCTTTGGAGGGGGCAAGGAATAAAGGACTAGTACCTATCCCACCAGCCTAAAAATAGAAGTGTTGCATGCAGCTATGAGATGGAAGGACAGCCAGTTTGGTGTGGTGGTGAAGGCATTAGGCGAGAAACCAGGAGACTGTGAGTTCTAGTCCTGCCTTGGGCATGAAGCCAGCTGGGTGATCTTGGGCCAGTCCTTCCCTCTTAGCCCTAGGAAGCTGGCGATGGCAAACCACTTCTGAAAAACCTTGCCAAGAAAACTGCAGGGACTCATCCTTGCAGCCTCCTGGAATTGGACATGATTGAATGAATAAAAAAGTTGAGATGAAGAGACAGGAAAAAGGTATCCCTGCACTTTACTGGGGACTACAGCTCCTTGTCTGACACACTTTGGTAAACCTCAGGATTTTCTCAAACTCTTGTTTGGCTAGTGAGACAAAATCTGGGCTGCAAACATCTGGATAACCAGCAGATGGCAGCAACAAGGTGCAGATAAGTCTTTGTTGCCATCTAATGATCATCTGGATTTTTCAAACCAGTTCTCATATGCCTAGAGTTCCTTCATAGTAGCCCAGTTACTAAGCAAATCCAGCTGGCACTTGTCAGCTAAGTTTCTTAGTAATAGGGATGAAAAGGTAAAGGTAAAGGTAAAGGTTTCCCTTGACGTAAAGTCCAGTCGTGTCCGACTCTAGGGGGCGGTGCTCATCTCCGTTTCTAAGCCTTGGAGCCGGCGTTGTCATAGACACTTCCGGGTCATGTGGCCAGCATGACTCACGGAACGCCGTTACCTTCCCGCCGAAGCGGTACCTATTGATCTACTCACATTTGCATGTTTTCGAACTGTTAGGTGAGCAGGACCTGGGACTAACAACGGGAGCTCACCCCGCTGCGTGGTTTCGAACCGCCAACCTTCCGATCGACAGCTCAGCAGTTTAACCCGCAGCGCCACCGCGTCCCTTCAGGATGAAAAACTATGTCCTAATATTATTTTCTTCATGAATGAATATACGCAACTTCCTCCCTCAACAAACACAAACTTTATGAGTTCTGGATAAGTCTGCAGTTCCCAGGATCCCACAAAACTGCCTATTTCTATCTGAAGCTGCTGGATTTTGTATTTAACACACCGCTGAGCTGTCGATCGGAAGGTCGGCGGTTCGAAACCGCGCGGCGGGGTGAGTTCCCTTTGTTAATCCCAGCTCCTGCTCACCTAGCAGTTCGAAAACATGCAAATGTGAGTAGATCAATAGGTACCGCTTCGGCGGGAAGGTAACGGCGTTCCGAGTCATCATGCTGGCCACATGACCCGGAAGTGTCTACGGACAACGCCGGCTCCAAGGCTTAGAAACGGAGATGAGCACCGCCCCCTAGAGTCGGATTCGACTGGACTTTACGTCAAGGGAAACCTTTACCTTTACCTACAGAGCTATAGGTTCCACGTCAGTATTTCAGAATACAGAATCAGGATTCATTCTTAATGGCTAGAGAAAAGGGAATGATTTAAACTATTCTCAGCAGTGAATTATGTGTCCTTCTTTTCTTGAACACCATCAGATCTGTCACTGTTGCAGCAACAAAACAGTGAAGTGAAAATCCACCAAAATGGATTCCATTGTGGAACAAATAAAAGATTTATCTCTGGACACCACAAGCATCCAACGTGAATTAATCCTTGGCTGAAAAAAATGATATGGATATTCTTATATTTTATAAAGCTAAAGAAGTTGGGGGAGGGAGAAAAATTGTCAGGGAAAAACTTGCATACAAAAATGTATAAGACAAATTCAGGTTTTTTGTTTTTTGTTTTGTTTTTGCCCCTTCCTTTCTTTGGATTTGCAAAAAAATGTGGAACTTAGATCAAACCATTTTACAGTACCTCTAACAAACTCATATTTTCTTGAGGGACTTTGAAATAATGATTCTTTTTTTAAAAAATGTCCTTCATGGGCTGAACCTATCATGATGTCAATAGTTTCTATCACATGAATAAACAGCAGTCCTGATGAAACTTGGGATTTTGGAAACCTTTCTTTCAAACACATTTCCAAGTGTGCTTCACTTCACTTGCTCCACTCCTGGTAACTACATGGACGAGTCCATGTACTTTTTTTTTGCCATTGATTTCTTCTGGGGTTTATTGGTTGATTTACTTCTAAGTCCCACCAACAGCCCTGGGAATTCTTGGTAGCTTCTTTTCCATGTACCACCCCCACCCCCCATCTTTGAGGATTAGCCAAAGTCAGCTTGGTGCTGTGATATGCGGTAGGCTTCAATTAACTGGATGAAGGTCAATTACTCACGTGCAAGAACTTTTTGAATCAACCTTTAAATTGCATTCACCAGCATGATTCCCCCTGTGTGAATAATTAATTCTAATATATGTCTTGGAAAGTGATGGCAACAAGTGATTATTTGCATGTACGTGTGTCTGTGTGTGTGTGTTTGTGTGTGTGGATGGCGGGAGGGAGGGATGCTCAGCCAGTCTTAATTACTTATCCAGGAAAGGTAGCTCCCCCTTTTGCAATGCGTAGATGAGAGTCCTGTGAATACAAAGTCATTTCTGCTTATTTAATAATTTTATAATTATTGCATCCATGTGCGCACACACACATATTCTATTGCTTGGGGGAGAAATATTTTCCATCTCCTGCCTATCATTTGGAGACTTTGCCCTTTCTTAATCAATGCTATCACATCACTGTCTGTTTCTTCATTCTCCCGTCTGTGACCTTCAAATGTCCTGGAGAGAGAAAGAGAAAGGCTGTTTCTGCCAGGCTCCCTTTTTCAACAGTAGGTTGGAAAAGCAGGAGAGAAATTGTGTTGGCAGAGAATTTGTACGTTTTATCAGATTATTTACTCCCAGTACTCTGAAATAATCCTGTTTTAAAAATAAACTGTCACCGGTCCGTCTCTCATCCTCTCATACTCCACAGTCCATTGTAGATTCCAGAAGTTGGTGGTAGGTTGGTCAGAAAGGGTGATTAAAAAAGAACTTTCTTGCAAACTGGCCAGGCTGCAAAAAGGGCATCAATTACCTTTTGGTAGATGATTACCATACTCAGCTGGACTGATCAGAGACAGTGATGGGAAGAGACAGCTGAGCATTTTCCAGGGGCTGACAGTGCACCATCACCAGCACCGATTGCATTAACTGTGAATGCTAATTAGGTTAAGTCAACACAAAGAAAGAGCATTAAGGAAAGAAGTGATTCAAATGCAAGAGGATGATGGACTTCATGGAAAAAGTCTCACAAACAACTTCCAAAGTGAACAATTCTCAATTCTGAAACCAAGATGAAGAGGAACAAAATCTTCTCTACTCCCCCTCTCCACCATTATATCATCTCCTCCATGTCTACATGATGGCCATGTTAGGCCCTAAACTAGAAATGCAATTCTTGTAAAGTTGATCCGTATCAATGCAAAAACAAGCAAAGTGTGTGTAATACAAAACAGCTCTCAGTTTTGATGAACACATTGCAAGGAAAAAGTGGGTCAGGGAATAATTTTCTGACATGAAAGATTTGAAAATATCTTTTGGGTTGTAAATTTATTCTTCCCAAACTGCCCTATATAAACTTACACACTTCATCTGAAAATTAAGATTATATTGCTATTAATTCCATTATTAATTTTCTCCCCACACCCCCTCCTTTACACACAGACATAATCCTAACTGAACAGGGAGGTATTTTTACAGTTGTATTAATATTAATGAAATGTAGCTTATGCATAATGTAAGTGAGAAGCACATTGTGTATCATGTTCCTCATTCAAAAGTACCAACAGGAATACAATGTGAGCCTGAATCACTGTTGCAATGGTGTGAAATATAGGCTTAATTACTGGTCATGTTCTTCTTCTTCCCCCCCCCCCCCCAAAGGAAAGGCAGTGGCATATTACAGATCCAAATCATAGTGGTATATTTCTGGCATACTGGTTAGTAGTGCGGAGCTGTGAGTTCTAATAATTAGCAATTGACATACCAAGAGAGTTTCCAATTGCCAGTGTGTTTTAAGTTCGCTAAGGCATACAGCTGACATTTTCTAAAGCATATTCAAAGACTTCCAAAATGCTACTTTGCATCAGATGTTTTGGAATTCAAGCCCAACTGGATTCTAGGAACTATTGGGAAGCAGCTAGCAGAAATGGGCCTAGTTCCAGAAGAATCCCAGAAGGATAGAAAAGGCCAGAGAGAGATGGGTTTTCAAAAGCAAAGCAAAATCAAGACCAAAGAAAGCAATAGGACACCACAGGACTTGGATGGAATCAAAGTCAAGCAGAGGACTAATTCTAGGGTAGCAAATGAAGAAAAATGGACTGAAGCTCCTTATAAGAAGAAAAAAGAACTGAAGAGAAGAACAGATGGAACAGTTCAGACCGAGGACCAGTATCTGAATCCAGTATAATATATAGCTTGAGAGAGGCCCATGAGATCAGCTTGCAGTACTTGGCTGACTGGTGCTGCTTCTTAATTGGCATCTCTGAAGGACAGATTTCCATTTGTCAGGCTTCCAATGAAACTCGAGCCCTTGTGGCACAAGAAATGTGTGTGTAACTGCTGAAAGTAAGCTGAGAAAGCCACCTACCCATCTTAATGGATCTTTTTTTGGATGTGGGTATAGCACAGCTACCATAACTGACTCTGCAAAAAGTTGAGCAAGCTTGCAATTGGATAGTACTTTGATGGCAGAAATCAGGAACTCTAAGGACTGTAGACCAGAGTGGAAAGTTGAAAAACACCCTGCAGGAAGACAATGTCCCAACACATCATGGCTGTTTGCCAACAAAACTGTATGGACATATTAAGGTGACCATTGAGAGTAGAGTTAAACTCAAGAAACCTTTGGTACAAAACTAGACTTCATAATTATAGTAAATTTATAGAGAAGTGGAATTCTTGGTGTTCTCTGAGCTTGGTTGTTGGTTTGGAGACGTTTCATTACCAGTACTGATTAGCACAGATGATGCCACCTACTTAGGTAATGAAAGGTCTGCAAGCAAACAACCAAGCTCAGGGAACACCAAGAACTCCACAGTTCAACCCTGAGCTACAGACATTCTCTTTTACTGGAATCATAGAGAAGTCTCCATGGTTTCTTTTATTTATATGTTTCTTTATGTGTCATCTTGTATAAGATCAATATGTTCTTACTATCACACAACATTGTTATTCTTTGGCATAATATGAAAATAATATGATAGATAGATATGATAGATAGATAGATAGATAGATAGATAGATAGATAGATAGATAGATAGATAATGGACATTATGGAGACAGAGGCACATTGTTTTTTGATTAAACAGCATTTCTGATACAAAACTGTAGTTAAAAATAAAATGCATCTGAATTGCTATAGTTGATGAGCACCTTCTACTTTTCCTTCACCCAAACGTTTTCCTCTTTTACCTTCTCTCTCTGAGAATGATGCAGTAATGTCTGTCCCAATTGATTAACTGTCTGGTTTATTTGATTTTCCAAACAAGGACTCAGGAGAACATCATTTCATTAGTGGTGGCCCACACACATTTCAAGCAGTGGGTTGGCTAACCCCCTCATTTAATTGATCCAGTTCTATATTCCTTTTGTGGTCATTAAGCATGTTAATGGCAGTAGAGCATCTGCATTAAGATGCTGGTTTAACAATGCTATATAAATGATCTGCCATCAGTGGAAGCCAAATTTATGTGGGGAAAACATTGACATAAATTGCTACTGGATATTACTGCAAGAGGGAAATGGAGGGAAGTAATAAAATATTGCAGTTATTAAATCCATCACAATGAAGGAATCGTCATCTGAAGATAACATGATTGTTATCTTATTACTGCTCCTTGTTACTGATTGTCCCTCTCATCTTAAGAGCTCTATTCTCATCTCCTGCTAATAAAAACACTCTTCTTGATCACACTGTTAGGAAAGAAACATGATTTAACCAAAAAAAAAAACAACACACAAAACCTTCTGTACTGAAGTAACTGAAGTAACTGAATCATCCAGCTCAGTGATGAGTAAGGAAGTCCAAAATGTCCCCTACTCCTTGAATATTATTAAAAATATTTAATGTTCCTTGGAATTCCTTAGTATTCTTCAAATATATACATACTTACATAGATATCCACCACGCTATTCAATTTCAGGGTAAGGACCATTTTACAAAGCATGGAAAAGGAATAAGAAACAATAAGCCAAAGAGAGAGGTAAGAAAAAGAAAAGGAAATACAGTTAAATGTAGCTCATGCCACACTATTCACTATATCTCTCCTGATCTTCCTGTCCTTGCTTCTATTCCCTCTATGCATTGACACATTGCCCTTTGTTCTTTAAATCTCTGTTTGAAGATCTCATTGACACCATCCAGCTTGTGCACCCTTCAGCGTAGGCCAGGTTAGGAAACAGACTCCAAAAATCTGTCTGAATCTATACTTTATTCATACAGGCCATAGCAACCAAATCTTGAAATCCTGACTGACTTTTTCCCTCCCTCCCTTTTATACCACACTGAATTAGGGAAGAGTCCCAAATTCTTTTATACCACAGAGAATTAGGGAAGAATGGGGAAGAAGAAAGAGCTTCTTTCTCACATTTTTGCGATTTCCTGGGCTTAAAGTATGCTTTGCTTTATGTAACCATTGTTTTCTTTGCCTAGTTTTCCCAAGATTATCTCTGTGGCTGCTTACACAACCATGACTTTTTTAATCATCCCATTCTGCTCAACTCTTCTCTCATATGCTCATGATCACCTGCAAAGTCTATATGGCTTGGTGCCAGGTACATAGAAGACCATTTCTGGAGACCTCAAGCAACCGGAATTTTCCATATTCTTCAAAGGAGCTTCAGAAAAGGAAAATAAATGCAAGGAAATTGGATGACACATATCTTGAATTCTGTCATTGGAGAATACAGACTAGCTCCAAAAAGGGTATTGATATGTTTTATTCATAGGAATCAGGGCAAAATATTCTTATGGCTTCATTTACCATTAGGGACCATTTGTTACTTCAAGCAAACTTCCCCCCTCATGCATAAAACAATACAACATTTTTTTTCCCTAACTCTTTGCCTTCATTTAGCAACATTTGATTTGTTATGTTTGAAGGCCAGTGGCCACCAGCAGTGCTGCCTTGAGGTTCTGCAGATGAACCCATCATGTACCCATCAAAATCCATGCATGTGCCAGTTTTGGTATACTTCCTTTTTTTGTTTATAAATTTTTGTGGCTGAAAAAAACTCATAATTAACCAGTTAATAAGAATCCTTTAGTCATCAATATAAGATATGGTTTTTTACAAATAACTATTAGCTGAGAGTGGTTCATTTAATTCTCCATTAACTCCTTAGAGTGAACATTACATTATCTGAACAAATGTGTTTTATTAGTAAATCTGATTTAATGCTTTTATTCCAAATGGAATATTAAAAAGCTAAAGATTTTGCCCATCTATTGTGAACAGATTTTAGCATAATCTGACTAGCTGCTTAATAGGAATAATGTCCGAGAACTGGTTTTGATGTTTATATGCAGTCAAAACAATCCATGAGAACTTGTCCATGAATCAATCACACATATTTTATCATATTTCAATATCAAAAACCCATCATTTTATTTTAGGTGAAAACCACAAAACACATTTGCTCATTTTACTGAAAATCTTATTACTTCTTTTAAATTTGAACAGATGTCACAACTCAGATATGTGTTGGTTTATGAGAAATTATGCTCTAGTGGTACTACACCTATTTTAGCTTCTAAAATTTCCTCACATTTTGCTTGGAAGAGGGGAATGACCCTCATCAAATACACTGTGTCAAATTTATTTTTGGATAGAATTTTGTTAGTTTCTAAAATTTATTGACTAATTGAATTTTTCAAAAAAAATTGTGATATTTGTAACTTTGAAAATGCTTATTTTTAAAATAAATAAATAAATACATTCAATTTGTAAAGGGAATATTTCAGCTTGTGATTTCCCATCAAAATGATCATAGCAAACATGTAACCTTAGCTTCTTTATCTCCTGTAGGAGTATCTACAATTCACCTTTCATCCCCAGTGTAATTTTGGACAGAATAATTTTTTGCTTTTCAGCATTCCCATCATAAAAGTGTAAAGAAACAAAACAGAGACTTCCAGGAGAAGCAAATTCTTCTTCCTATCTTGTTTATGTTTATGTTTATGTTTATGTTTTATATATATATATATATATATATATCATATTAAAGGTAAAGGTTTCCCTTGACATTAAGTCCAGTCTTGTCCGACTCTAGGGGGCGGTGCTCATCTCCATTTCAAAGCCGAACAGCCAGCGTTTGTCCATAGACACTTCCATGGTCATGTGGCAGGCATGACTAAACGGAACGCTCTTACCTGCCTGCTGAAGCGGTACCTATTAATCTACTCACATTTGCATGTTTTCGAACTGCTAGGTTGGCAGGAGCTGGAACTAGCAATGGGAGCTCACCCCATCACATGGATTCGAACCGCCGACCTTCTGATTGGCAAGCTCAGCAGCTCAGCGGTTTAACCCGCAGTGCCACCGCGTCCCTATCTATCTATCTATCTATCTATCTATCTATCTATCTATCTATCTATCTATCTATCTATCTATCTACACAGAGAGAGAGAGACATATGCGTGCATACATACATACATGCAAGACTTTGGCTGTCAGTTTTAAATACCGAAACTTTAAATGAGATAAACTGATTAATTATAGCATAGAATGAATAGATACAGAATGGATCACCAGTACAGCTATCAAAGAAATGAAGTCAGATCTCAGATGTGCAATACCTCTGCATTGCTCACCCTTGGCCTGAATATATGTTAGCTGACTTATCCATACAATTCATTCTGACATACCTTCTGTAGTACATAAGACAAACGCACTGCCTGCCCACTATGTATGCATTCTACCAATAGCTATTTATGTGGGCAGAAGCCTCCATACATTCCCATGGCAGAAATGGGATTAACCACAGAGGTGAAGGAATTGAAGAAACCTTTGCTCAACCTGCTTGCATATTTTTGTAGCAAAAAGAGTCTTCCTCTCGATTTTCAAACACAGTCTCTTTTTCCATTTTGATGCTAAAAGGAAAACAGCCATCTGGAGGATTACTGAATAGGCAGGATATGTATGAATGTCTTTGGGTCTATCTTGACTCATGGTGACTTACATGGGCAAGTTCATGCAGATGTCTGGAGGACATTTTCAGGACTGGTTTGCCTGACCAGTCTTCTTCTTCCTAGGGCTGAGGAAGAGGGATTGGCCCAAAGTCACCCAATCCCTCATACTTGGGGCTTTCTATCCTTTAACCACTGCCCCAAATAGATTCTCCAAGTAGTAGTACAAAAATGAAACTCTCTCATTGATTGTAAAGGACGGTGTTACTGTCATGACATGCAAGCTTCTGGGCTGCAAACTTAGGCCTTCTATATGGACTAAGAACCACTGATGGAATTATCATGCAGGACAGTGTTTTGCGTTATATTTTCTCTCATCCCTTTTCCATTGTGTCTACTTTTATATTTTTATATTGCATATTTATTTAGCTACTAGTGGAAACCTGAAAGGTACATGGATGCTCTTAAAAATTAATGTTCAGCAAAATCATGATGCACTCATAACAGAAGTATCCTTTTCTTTTCATTAAGACTTTGGTGGGGGGGGGGGGAGATGCCTTCTTTTACCCAAGCAGAAGACTTTTATATCTAAACCAGGCAACCTTGACGTTCTCTCATGTTGGCCGTTTTTAAAGGCTAACACAGAGGGAGAGCTAGCACGCAGATATGCACACACCTCTTAATTACTAGGGGAAATGCAAGGCTTTAAAGAAAGACTAACATTTCACTTTAACATCCTTAATAATCTCTATAAAGCCAGCTAAGCCAATCTCCAAATACAGAGGTAGGTTTTTACATGCTCAGCTATCTGTCAGGGGGCTGGGAGTCAGTGGCTTACAGTTATCAAAAGTAACAAGGTTGTTCAGACTGTTCTCTAACAAAGACAGACAGCTTATGAAGGGATTAATCTTCCCTTGATTTTAATTAGTGTCATCTGTGGCTTAGTCCAAGCAGGTGATTTGATGCTCAGTTGGCAAAAGAAAGGGGAAATAAAATAAGGGGCCATCATTCTTATGGATAGGACTATATGAGCATTTCTTTCTGCATGAGTTAATATGTGAGATACCTCCACTGTCCATGTTCAAATTCCTGTAAAGTCCAAAAATCTCTTGTCAACAGGTACAGAGTCATAATAATATCTCAGAATAATGAATATTGATAATATCTGCGATCCTGTAGGTAGAAACTGTTGCCCCAAAGCCATGCTTTTCTTAAAGTATATATCCTGAGAGAAATATATAGTTTTGACAGTTTTATTGATATTTTGTGGGTTTACATTTTAATTTGTACCCTCAGGCAGGTTGTCTGTAGAAGTCTTCTGCAAGCGCTAGTGAAACCGGGTGTGAAAAGTCTCTTGGAAAAATAATCTGCCATCTGTCAAAATAGATTGGCAATACTATTCTTGACATACCGAAATAGAGATAAGGATATTTTCTTTTGAGTGAAGTGACGGACACCTTATACAGTATGAGATTTAGACATGCCAGTCCTATTTTGCACTAAGAATATGCAAAACCATTCCCTTTATTTGGGGAGGATGTTTTATCCTCTCACATTTTGGCATTTGCTGTTCAAGGCAGTTACATTCAAAGAGGTTATATGATTTTTACAGTGCAGGTGTAAAACACGGTTATACACTTGAAGTGCTTAATTGATTAAGCACGATGCATATCACATCCTCTTCTTCCCCACCCCAAGAAGACATGAGATGATAGTTATAAAGTCTCAGCTTTAACAGATATAAAGAAAGGAAGAGGGAGCAACTGCCAAACACTAAGAAAGACAAGTGCCCTTTGAAAACAACTTTTTCACCCCATGCAGCAGGTTCTTCATGATGTTCAGTAACCCAACAGGATGCCCACACCAGCAGCCAGCTGCAACCAAAGCTATAGCAGTTGTGGAGTCCTTGGTGATCTCTGAGCTTGGTAGCTTTCTTGCAGATGTTTCATTACCCGACTAGGAAACATAATCAGTGCGAGTGAATGTGGGGTTGGCTCACTGTTTATATACAGTAGCTTGCCCTGCCAGTGTGGGTAGGGGTGTGGTATTATCCCTGTTAGTTCCTTGATCAGGAGATTGTTTTCTGATTGATTGTTTGTCTGTTCAATTGTCTGTCTCCTTGGTAGTTCCTTGATTAGAGTACTGTTTTCTGCTTGTTTGGTGTTAATCCTTGCTTATCGGCATGTAGGCTGCTGGAGAGGATGGGTTCTGGTCTTTTAGGGTTTTTTTCCCCTAGTTTTCTTATTTTCTTTTTGAATGGTGTGTAAATGTAGTTTATCCCTATGTGCCTATTGATGGCTGACATGTCTGAGTGCCAAGCTTCCCTAGGATTTTTGGATTTAGCTTGGTCTAGGATGCTCACAGTTTCCCAGTTGAAAGTATGGTTGAGCCTGTCCATGTGTGTGAGATTCAGGAGTTTCCATCGTGTCTTCTGACTGCTAGCTGGTGTTCATGGATGCGCTCTGCTGGTCCTCTGCCTGTCTGTCCTACAAATGGCTGTTACGGTGCTTACACTTATGTTGTAGATGACTCCTATTTCTTCTTCTTGGGCTACTGGTTATTTTG
Organism: Candoia aspera; assembly: GCF_035149785.1. Classification (NCBI taxonomy): domain Eukaryota; kingdom Metazoa; phylum Chordata; class Lepidosauria; order Squamata; family Candoiidae; genus Candoia; species Candoia aspera. The sequence goes on from NC_086157.1 coordinate 4,140,873, forward strand.
GTTTATTTAACATGTTTTGGAGGGTTTTAGTTGGTTTGTGTGCTACAGTGAGCTTTAAGAGTTGGTTTGACTCGTAAACACATCTCGCCCCTAAAGCAGCCTCAAAAAAGGGGGGGGGGAGGGGATTAATGAAAAGCAGAGAAATGCTGTGTGAGGTCTAAAGCATTCAGTTTCTTTCTCACATCCTGGGTCATGAAGAGTCTGTGGCAAAAGAAAGTAAAATTAATAGTCCTGCAGCCTAGGTAAATTTATATTGATGATTAAATTAGTTTACTTATTATACAAGTTTGCATATTTAAAAGGATGGAAGGAAATAAAAAATGCTACATATCAGGCTAGAGCGATGGTCAGATAGGCAGATGGATAGACAAATCTGGTAAGATAAAAGAGGGAGAAATAAAAAAAAATGTATTATCTTATTCTGGAAAGTAGACAGAGCTGTATATTCAAAACTGGTTTGTGTGTGTGTGTGTGTGTGTGTGTTTAAATGATGAGACAGGACCAGTATGATTTTTGGAAATAGTGAAAATGAGTTGATAATTTTGCTTATAACAAGCAATCTGTGTTTTCATTTGCACAGTTAATATCACAAGAATCCATGCTAAAATCCAGCTGAAGCTGAGAAGATTTAGTTTAGTTTTTTGTTGGGGGTGGGGGTGGGGTTGTTTGTTTACTTTGAATTAAAAAGCCATTTCCCAGGATTACGCTGTGCAACCAAGTTTAGTCTTAGGCATATTTACCTAGTCCGTTCCATGATGACATGCACAGAATTACCCTGTCAGTAAGAAAATTCAGGCAATGGTTTTGAGGCTAATCCAAGGAAAGGGAGGGACTTTCATAATCTTTGCAAAACTGAAGGCTGGAGGTGGCTGGGGAATACATTCATTATGGACTCCTGTGCAGAAGTCTTCCAGATTCTCTGGATAATTGTACAGATCATAACCTACATTTAATGACAACAGCAGCAACAACAAAAATGCGGCCTTGATAATAAAGAATCCCCCATTGGGGGAGATGGGCGGTGATATAAATTTAATAAATAATAATAATAATAATAATTATTATTATTATTATTATTTTGGGGATTTTCTGGAGTTGGAATTCTGAAGGAAGGGTACATTCTGATCATCATATTGCTTGGGAATGAGGATATCAATTAAATCTACTTTCTGATTTGGATTCAGTGAGCACCTTTTCCTATACCCACTTCTGGGTGAATATCCAGTAGACTTGATTTTACACTCCATCTTGTATATACGGTATTGTACTATGAGAAGAGGCGAAGGGCTTGCCATTTGTTAAATAGTAGCAATCTATTTTTAAATATAAAAGTATAATAAAGTATTTAAAATGTTCAACCCATGTGTTAAAGAACCTCTCTCACAATTCTAATACTTCAGAGGCTACCGAAGAATTATCCATTCTTCATCAAACTGTAACAAAATTCTTTAATTTCTTGGCATATGCTAACATTGTAGCTATTATTTTATAGAGCTTCAATGTACAGTATCAAAATACTTGTGTCTCTCTGTGTGTGTGTGTGTGTGTGTGTGAGGCCAAACAATGGAGCAAGGGTTGCATTCATGCTCATGACTCTTAATTTCGAATTGGGTAAACAAATTATTTATTTGTTTATACATGCCTACATACCAAGAGGTTCTACTGTGATGGTGCAAAATTCAACTACCTAGGTACTGAAAGAGGGGGACACTTTCAGTAGCATCATACCTGTCCTTCAGAGCCAGTTTGGTGTTGTGGTTAAGGCACCAGGCTAGAAACTGGGAGACCACAAGTTCTAGTCCTGCCTTGGGCACAAAGCCAGCTGGGTGACCTTGGGCCAGTCACTTTCTCTCAGCCCTGGGAAGAAGGCAATGGCAAACCACTTCTGAAAAGCCTTGCCAAGAAACTGCAAGGACTTGTCCAGGCAGTCTCCAAGAATCAGACACAATTGAACAAATTAAAAACAAAAAACTGTCCTTCACTTACAGCATTGGTTGCCAGTAACCCACTGGGCCCTATGCAAGATGCTGGTTTTGATCAAGCTCTACATGGCTTAGTGCCAGGTACTTACAGAATAATTTATCTTGTCCACACTTGGCTCATCTTGTGCTTTGACCCCAAGGGGGCCAGCTGAGGATCCCCACTCCACATGAGATAACAGATGTGGGGGCCCAAGGGCCTCTCTTCTTAGTAGCAGTCTCAGTTTCATGGAATATGTTGCCCACTGAGATGTCAGGAGACCCCACTTGACTTGTTTTCCACCAAGTGGCTCAAACTATTCTATTCTGGTGGACCATTGTGGATAAAGATCTTGGGCTGCCCGGGAAGCTGATTTCTGCAGATCTTGTTTGTTTTCTGTCCTTGCTATTATCCAATTTTGTGTAGTGTAAACTGCCCAGAGTCTTTAAATAACATTCTTTTCTTTTTAATTAAAGAAACTGCAGGCAGCAAAATTAGGAAGGGTGGGAGCTCACCCAGCTGCAAGGAACACAGAGCAGGGACATTACCACAGCTGGGTATCACATGGGGAGCTGAGAATATATATGATTTATATCCTGGTTTGTTTGTTTGGTTTTTCAGATTATGGCTGATTTTATATACATTTACAGTATATAATATACTAATGCAGGTGATTAAAATGACTAACCTCAGATGAAAAAAATTGTGCTAAAGAGAAAGTTCTTGCTTCTTTCCTGAAAGTGGAGTGGCACAACTGCTGAGAAATTGCACTCCATCACTTGGGAGCAGCACAGAAGCCTTTTTCTGATGTTTGGCTGTAGAGCTGGGCTCAGTTCTCATGAAGGAGCATCAGATCATGCCATGATGTTAATTGAAGGCTCCTATATAATTCCTGCTTAATTTTACACTTGGGCATACTGTGAATTCTATTCTGTTTGTCATACCCTGTAATGGACAGAGCAGATAATTTTATATGGGCTGTTTGATCCTCAGTAATAGAGCTATCTGGATCCCAATTTAGTCCAAAGTCTGTCCATTAGTCTGTCTGTCTGTTTCTCTCCTCCCCTTCAGTATCTCGGAACAGCTGAGACAGCCACCAGAAGCATTTATTTACTTATTTACTTATTTATTTATTTTCTATTCCGCGGGGAACATACCTAATACTTCCTCCTCCTATTTTCCCCACAACAACAACCCTGTGAGGTGAGCTGGGCTGAGAGAGAGGGGCTGGCCCAAGGTTACCCAGCTGGCTTTCATGCCCAAGGCAGGACTAGAACTCTCATGCCACGCCTGATTGGCTCTTGGGCTGAGAGAGAGGGACTGGCCCAAGGTCACCCAGCTGGCTTCATGCCTAAGGCGGGACTAGAACTCTCCTACCACGCCTGATTGGCTCTTGGGCTGAGAGAGAGGGGCTGGCCCAGGGTTACCCAGCCGGCTTTCGTACCTAAGGCGGGACTAGAACTCTCCTGCCATGCCTGATTGGCTCTTGGGCTGAGAGAGAGGGGCTGGCCCAAGGGCACCCAGCTGGCTTTCATGCCCAAGGTGGGACTAGAACTCTCGATCTCCTGGTTTCTAGCCCAGCACCTTAACCACTAGACCAAACTTTTCCTTGGTGGCAGCCACATATTCCTTGGAGCAGCTGACATCCTCCATTCATTACCAATTGTCATCTACAAACAGAAATTCTGCATCTAATTCAGTATAATCTGAAAGAGCCTTCCGTCATTCTCCTTTGGATCTGCATCCCTTATTCTATCTGAACCCTGCTTCACTTTTCACAAAAGCAAAGGCGGAATCAAGTCTAGCACACAGGTTTTTAAAAAGAGGATATGTCACACAGAACAAGGTCAGTCAGGTGCGGGACTCCAAAAGGACTCCTAGATTAAGGCGTATCATATTTTCAGATGGGTCAAATCACGAAGAGAGAGGTGTGGTGGACCTGAATAGAACATTTTGCTCCTGCTGCAGTGCTCAACCATGGACAAAGTATATTTATTTATTGCATTTTATAATTGTAACGTGTTTGATTTTTATGAGATTCATGGCTGTAGTTGGATCTTATTGTAAACCGCCCAGAGTCCCTCTTTTGGGGGAGATGGGTGGTAATTAAATTTGAATAATAAATAAATAAATAAAAATAAATGGACAGACTTGGACCTGTCATATTTCAGAGTAATTTCAGGGAGTTTTAAACGCCAGGCGGGGTGGAGAGCTTTTGTTTCCCCATTCTCTGGTTTAGACTCTCACACAAATGTCACCTCTGATTCGTCATTTTAAACCTGTGCTCCACTTCAAAAGGGATTTATAACCCGATTGGTACCTTGCATAAAATGTGTTGGTGGGGAACAGGCTGCAATGTCCAGGTCATAGTGCCTTGAGATAAAAATACAGAGACCGCAAAAGGAAATCCTTAGCTTGATCATTTGCTCACCAATTTCTCATCCCCTGCCCTTAAATTTTGCAAGACTCTCCTCACTACCTGACCATTTCAGGGACTCTTGTCTTCCTTTATGGCAAAGATCCCTGACATTTATCCCTAACTAAAAATGGGGGGATCATTTTTTCCTTGCCAGAGTCCCTTCCCATGGCAGAAACCTCAGCCAAATGTAAGTTTTTATTTCATTTACATGCCACCTGTTGAGAAAATGCCAGCAAGACAGTGTACAATAAATCTACAGACAGAAAAAGAAAAAAAGAAAGTATGAAAAGGTTTAAAACAATACCAGGACAGAATTTTAAAATATGCTATTAATAATGTTAAAAGGCAGAAACTTTTCTGACATGCCAAGAGAGTGGAAATCAATCTTAGATCTGTATGAGTAATTGCACGCAGGGAAAAAAAAATGGTTTGCAACATGCAAGAAGAAGAGAAACACATCAAAATGTTTGTGAACTGATGAATTGTGAATGAGTGCTATATGTGTAAGTTGACCTGAAATTGGAGCTGGTCAGAGTAGAATTTCAGCAACATAAGACAGAATCATTCACTTCAATCTTACTAAAAAAAAAAAAAACTGCTAAAACATCCTATAGAATTCACTGTAATTCAGCTCTGTTCCTTGGCACAGTTATCCAAAATTTGTAAAGGAAAATATTAACAAAGGAAACTGTATACTAGGGATTGCCTCAGTTATGACTAGACCCTGAATCATAAATCAGAACAGGACAATTCAAAACAAAATTTCATTTATCCAGAATTCAGTGGGCAAGTCTGAATTATGGGTTCCTTAATTACCCAGGCCCTACACCAAGGTTCCAGCATAGAGGTTGGGGGGAAAAAAAAGTAACATCCACAAGCCTGGGACTCAAGAACTCATATTCTGATCTGGAATTAGCATAATCTCTAAACCCACCCAAATGGAGATGCTGCTAAATTGAAGATGGCTAGATCAAAAGACTCAGAGGATCATATGCCAGCTAACAACTCTGTGGGAAGGATGGTCAACTCAGCCACTGCTGCTATTTCAAGTACTTTTGCATGCTAAGCAAAATTAGTACAAGCTGGAGTGGAGGTTAGAAGCTTTTAGCATAAAGTTGTCAGTTTGAAAGATGAGCAATTTGTGAAACAATATCAGTCTTCTTTGTACTTCTGCAATCAGTTCATTTAAATCTTGCCCCAAATCTTCAAGTGGCTTCCTGGATTTTGAATCTGTTTATTAACTTCACCTTGTTCCTTCTTTTCATCTTCAGGACAACTGATTACTACTCCAGACATGATTTATTGGATTGCTTCTATTTTATTTATTTTGTGTGGGGGGTGGGGCGTGTTGTCCAGCAGCTGTAAGTGGCTGAATAAGAATAATAAAAGAGCTATGTGTAGAACAATCATTTAACCATTTATGTAAAAGACTTGTAATGGTAAAGGAAAAGGAATAGAATACTGGATTTGGTGAGGATCCTGCTTGGCCCAATCACAATGCATTGGAGGTAGAGCTAAATACTTTTTTTTTTTCCCCTATTTGTTCCATGCCAGTGCAGCTTGCTCTAATCCCAAGAGGTTCAGGGAAATATGAACTACATTCACTTAATGAGTTCACCTACCATTTTTTTAAATAATAAAAACAACGGCCTGGCTCCTTTTATTTCCAACTTGCTCTCTGACGGTGAGCTCTGTAGCATTCAGGAAGTGATGTCATCATTCCTTTATTTTGCACAAAGTTCCCTTTATCTGAAATTGGTATGAACCTGAAATTTGCCAATGCTGTTCCCACTGTGAATGTCACTATACTTGTCACATAGCCCTAACAACAACATTGCAAGCATCTTAACATCCCATGTTTAAAAACTTCTCCATCACTTTCTGTACAATTCAGCATGTTAAACTGATTCTTTTGAAAAACTGAGAGAGAGAAAAAGTGGAGAATTATCCCCCTCCCGCTCACGCCATACATGAAACATACATGTGCATGGGTTTACCCTTTCTAGGCTTCCAAATTGGATCCTTAGCTTGGACTGAATCGTATTTAAACAACTCTGAATAAAAAACACAAACTCTGTGATGTAACAAAATGGACACAAACCAAATCTTATAAAATAGACTATATAAATAGATTATATGTTGGGGATCTTTATCATCTTTCCCTACCTTAAAAAAAAGTCTGTGTTAACACAATAAAATTTACACGGATTAGATAAAATCAATCAGCTCTCTGACAATACACCAGATTATCCCTTAAAACATTTCCCCTGACATCGTGTTTTGTTTCTACTGAGAAAGAAAACACACAGCCTTTTGAATTAGATATCTATCTTGCCCACAGGAGAAATTCTGCAGCAAGTCTGAATTAAAATTGTTGATAGTTTCCTTTGTCATACAATAGAAACTAAGAAATGGAAAGTTCAGGAGCTACTTATAGCCTCTTATATAATCTTCCTAGAATGCAACTATCCAATCATATCCTTGTTTCATATTATCAAGGATGATGATGACGACAATGAAGATGAAGATGATGATAACCTAAACAATCGAGTGTCATTCACAAGCTAAAATTTTGTTTTATTGTTCTAAATATGTCTTTGGATATAATATTCGGTCAAATCTGTTGTAAGATCATTGTTTTATAAGTGTCTGAATGTGTGTGTGTGTGTGTGTGTGTACACACACCTGGAAAATAACATTCCATGATCACAGTAATGCTAGCTTTTGTTTAAATATTTGTTTTTATTTCTTTTTAAAGTATTTTTGTGCAAAATAAAACCTCCCTTGAACTGAGCTTGATGACCAACAAATACCCTCTCATGACCAGGCAGTTTTCTTGACAATGGTAAACAAGAGATTTATCATCACCATTTATTTTGGGTGTTATTGTTGCTGTTTTACTTTCCAGCCTGGTCAACCAGCCTGGGATTTTCTGTGGCCTCCTGTTTAAGCCCAAAGCAGGTTTCCCATATATTACAAGGTGCAGAGTGATTTTCAAGAAGAAATATTTTTGGAAAGAATCAATGCCCACCACTCACATGTTTCTTCTACTCCTAATTATAGTTTCAAGCAATTTCTTGATAAGTAAAAAGCTTCCTGAACTCTTAGCACAGTTTGACCTTTAATCTCAGGTTGCAACTAGCTACAGCCAATTGCTTCCCAGTTCAAGTCAAGAGTGTATGTTAGAGCTATCCTGAATCTGTGACACTTAACAAAGATTCATGGTGTGCCAAACTTGCCCTCTGCAATAATTTTACTATTTTCATTCAATGTTCTGAGGAACATTTAGTTCAGAGCAGAAAAACACAACTGACAGAATTCTCAGGGAAGATATACTAAGTTGCTTAATGCACTTTTCATATTAAATGACCAGGGGATGTATTTGTTGTTCCATCACCCAATGATCTGACCTTTGGTCTGAAGCTTAAAAATCTGTAGACAAAAAACTGAGTTGTATGAGAAATATATTTAAGTACTTTCAAGAAGAATCTAAAGCAGAAGTATCTTTCATTTTAAAAGTAATGGGGAGGAATGAAGAAAAGTCATTAGACTTATTAAAGTGGGGGGGGGAAACCATGGGATACAACATTAAATAATGCATTCCCAGCATGAGAGAGGAAAATGTTGAAGTCAAACAACACAGGAACAATGGAACAGAAAGATATTTAAATAATCCATTAGTTCTATCAGATACTGAAGGAATGTCAAGGCAGTACATGATGCATTAGAAAGAATTATTGATGCATGTTTTCCTTTGTTTGAGGCAAAGAAAAGTAGGCAAAGCCTGTGAAAAACACTCACAGCAAATGCCTGGTATACTAATGCTGTTTTGCAGGTAACTTGGAAAACTCAGAAAAGAGATCAAACCAATTTCCAACTCCTATTAGCCATAGTCTTACAAGCTCTATTCATATATTATGCAAAGCCACCATTTTCAGAAAGCAACACTTCCTGAGGTCCATAGAAGGAGCATGATTGTTGAAATATTGGGCTAGGACTGGGAAGATCCTTGTTTAGTCCATCATCAACCATGGAAGTTGTCTCTCAACCCAGCTTGCCTTATGAAGGAACTGCTGTGGGTAAAATTGGAAGAGGTAATGCTTTAGAAATAAAGGGACCCCCTCCACCTCTATTTACAGGGGAGATAAGAATTGGTGAGGAATAAGAATCCCCTTTATAAGGAGGAATACTTGGAGCATCAGGATCCTTGGTGGAGACAGGCTTCTTCCCTCTACCAATTTGTCCACTTCTTACTGGACTTTGTCCAATTGGACTACTTCCACTGTCAGCAACAGGAGTCTTATGGAACTCTTCCTTGAATTCAAACCCAAAACACGTTTGCAGAACAGAACTGAGGGAGACATCCCCATCTAAAACACCAAATCAGGCTTTGAAATATCCTTCCTGTACACTTTCCCATTGCCAGATTCTCTGGCAAACTCAAGCAGTTTTGCCCTGCCTGTCCCAGTTTAGAAATCTGGATGCAGTGGTGTATTGCCAAGGGTCCAGGCAGTGATCAGGTGCCCAGACAATTGGTTATTTCTCAAGATGCAGAGACAATGAGCACACCAGTGAGTAAAGAGATGTTGAGCTTTATTATTAACTCAAGCCAACAGATTTAAACAGAAACACAATGTAATGAATGCCTATTCTAAAACACTCTCAGACTCATGAGCAGGAATGCAAAGATATCTGATTTATTAAAGAATAGTATGCAGGATCACAAAGAAAGCTGAGAATGATAAAAACATGCCAAATGCAAACTAAACACCCCTTGGTATAAATGAGATCCCTCCCCCTGTAGAATCTTCCCAAGCTCACAATCCCAGGTGCTCGTAACAGCTTCTCATGGTCTGCGGGAAAAGTCCTTGAACAGAGAACATAACCCAAACACATTCCACTGTAATGAACACAGATACAGAGCTTGGTACAAGGTTTCACAGCAGCTCCCTCCCAAACAGAAACATGCATCAGCACCATGTCATGTGAAACTTTATGATGTACAGTGCACATTGAAACAGTGAACATGACATACTGCCCCCCCAAAAGAAAGAAAACACTAAGCAGCAGGCTTTAAAGGGTACATCAAGTGGAAATGGCAAATTAAATCTGGAGTATTAATATGGTGAGCAGACACCCATTCAGGATGAGGAAAGTGTTTCCATCGGACCAGATACTGGAGGGTGCCGTGAAGCTTGTGAGAATCAATGACCTCCTTGACCTTAAAGTGCTGTTGACTGTCAATCATGATCGGAGCAGGAGAAGGAGTTTGGGGATGCCAGCGGGAAGAGTGGTGGACAGGCTTGAGCAAGCTGCAATGGAAAACAGGGTGCAAGTGTTTCAAATTGTGAGGCAGATCCAACTTAACAGTAACTGGACTGATAAGACCAACAATAGGGACAGAACCAATGAACTTGGGAGCAAGTTCTTTAGAGGGTTCTGGGGACTTGATGAATTTGGTAGATAGATACACTTGATCCCCAATCTTGAAATCATGTTGCAAAGAACGATGCTTATTGGCTTGAAACTTGTAAGCAGTCTGGGCATCAGCCAAAGCCTGTTGAATAACCGCCCAGGAATCAGCAAGCTTAACAGCCCAGTCAGAGGCAGAACATGTTTGGGGAGGGGGTTGTGGCAGTTCAGGGATGGGAACAATGTCGTGACCAGAAACCACACGAAAAGGGGTTTGCCTGGTACTCTGATGGACAGCATTGTTGTAAGCCACTTCAGCAAAAGGCAGCAAGTCCACCCAATTGTCCTGATGTAGTTAATGTATGCTCTAAGAAATTGTTCAAGGGCAGAGTTCAAAATCTCAGTAGATCCGTCAGGCTCAGGATGGGATGAGGTGGACAGCGCCTGTTTGGTGCCAATCAATTTTAAAAATGATTTCCAAAACTGGGAAGTAAACTGTGTCCCACGGTCGCTGACCAAATGGGAGGGGCTACTGTGGAGATGGTAGATGTGGATGAGAAATAGGCATGCCAATTGCGGGGCCGACGGGATGGACGCACATGGAATGAAATGGGCTTGTTTGGAAAAAAAATATTTTACAACCCAAATGACAGTTTTCTTCTGACTGGGAGGTAGGTCCACAATAAAATCCATAGAAATCTCATCCCAGGGACGGGATGGGCTGGCCACAGGCTGCAGAAGCCCCTGCGGTTTCCCCCCTTTTTGCTTTGACATTGCACAAACAGGAAAGGAAGCCACATAGTCTTTTATGTCGCGTCTCAAGGTGGGCAACCAGAATTGACGACGAACCAAATACAATGTTTTAACAAAACCAAAATGCCCAGCAAGTTTATCATCATGGGAAAACTGTAAAATGACAGGTCGTAAAGTTTCGGGTACATAAAGGTGGTGTTGCACCCATGCCAGACCCTTTTCAAAAGAAACAGTGTCTTTATTAGCTAGCAACCAAGTGTCAGATTTCAGCACCTGGAGAAAGTCTTTCTGTAATTGGCAAGGAACTTGCACTTTCTGCTTCCCAGACTGGGCTGGGGGCGGGGATGCCTGCGCACGGGTCTGGCTCTGGGTGACAGCAACTAAGCCCAGTTGTGGTTCAGTGACAACAGTCCCAACCACATCTGCTACATGGTCAAGGTCCTGAGGTAAATGTGACAATACATCGGCCAGAAAGTTTTTCTTTCCCGGAATAATTTTTAACTGGAAGTTAAAGCGACTGAAAAATTGAGCCCAGCAAATTTGTTTAGGACTGAGACGCCGGGGGGTGCGGAGGGCTTCCAAATTCCTGTGATGGGTCCAGACTTCGAAAGGGCATTTAGCACCTTCCAGGAGGTGACGCCAGGCTTCCAAAGCAGCTTTTACAGCAAAAGCCTCTTTTTCCCAAACATGCCACTGGCGTTTGGTTTCAGAAAAATTTCTGGACAAATAAGTGCAGGGTTTTAAGTGATTTTCAGAATCTCTCTGTAACAATATAGCCCCAACTGAGGAGTCAGAAGCATCAACTTGGACCATAAAGGGGTGTTCAGGATTGGGGTGCTGTAGAATAGGCTCAGCAGTGAAGAGGGTTTTTAACCTCTCAAATGCTGCCTGGCATTCAGTCATCCAATTCAGCACTGCCCCAGGGTTTTTTTACTTTGTGTGTCTCCCCCCAGCCCTTGGTATGGAGTAAATCAGTGAGGGGCAAAGCAATCTCAGCGAACCCCTGGATAAATTGGCAATAGTAATTACTGAACCCGAGGAAACTTTCCAATTGCCTCCGGGTGCTGGGACGTTCCCAACTTAAAATTGCCTGAATTTTTGCAGGTCCATTTCAATGCCCTTGTCAGACACCCTATAGCCCAGATAGTCAAGTAGGGTCTTGTGAAACTCACATTTGGAGAGCTTGGCATAAAGTTTGGCATCTCTAAGCTTGCTTAACACCTGTTTGAGGAGGCGTTTGTGTTCCTCCTCAGTTTCAGTGTAAATGAGAACATCGTCTAAAAAAACCAGGACCCCTTTAAACAAATGATCATGTAATCCTTCATTAATCAATTGCATGAAGACTCCGGGCACCCCTGCCAACCCAAAAGGGAGGACTTTGTACTGAAATGGACAATTAAAAGCAGTTTTCCGCTCATCTCCAGCCTGTATGCGGATGTGGAAATAGGCTTCACGAAGATCGAGCTTGGAAAAAATCGTGCCCTTAGACAAGTGAGCTAACATGTCCTTCATGAGTGGAAGAGGGTACTTGTTGCAAATTGAAATGGAATTTAACCCCCAATAGTCCGTACAGAGTCAAAGTGTGCCATCTTTCTTTTCCCGGAATAGCACAGGGGCCCCAACTGGGGAATTTGCAGGTTCAATAAACCCCCTTGACAGATTTTTGTCAATAAAGTCCTGTAATGCCTCAAACTCCTTCTGAGTCATTGGATAATTTTTTGGCTTGTATAATTGAGTGTTGGGCACCAACTCTATTGCACAGTCAATTTTCCGATGGGGGGGGGGTAGCTGATCTGCTTCCATTTCCCCAAAGACCTCTGCAAAGTCTTGGTATCGATTGGGTAAGCCTTCTAAATGTGCCAAACTAGGGCACGGCATGGCAATTGCAGCCCTTCCAACCCCCGCACATGAAGCTCTCTCCGCTGTAGGAGCTTGGTAAAACCCATCCTTAAAAGTCAGAGTTCTGTGTTCCCAGATTATATATGGGCTTCGATAGGTCAACCAGGGGATCCCCAGAATTACCAAGGGATTGCCAACAGGTGCTACTACGAAATTTAAAGTCTCACGGTGGCTGCCCATTTGCATTGCAACAGTTCCAGTGAAATGGGTTGCCCCCCCCCCACTGTTGAACCATCCAACTGTGTGAAGATCAAAGGCTGCTGGAGGGGGAAGCTAGGCAGGTCCAAAGCAGCAACCAGATCAGGGTGAATTAGACACCTGGAACACCCAGAGTCAACTAAAGCCCAGACCTCTGTAGTTTTTGTGCGGGAGCCCAATTTCACTTTTACTGCTAAAGTGGGACAGTCAGCACTCACCATAGCATCCTCGCACCCATCCTCCTCCACCTGCCCACAGGCGCTCTTCTTGGCTGGTGGCTGGCATTTCCCGCTGGCTCCTTAGAATCATCTTCAGCCTCTCCCAAGAAGTAGAGTACTTCCTCAGCGTCGGCTGCCCCCTTGGCTGCTGTCATCCACCGCAGGGGTGGTGGTGGTGGATTTGGTCAGATCTCTGGTCCTGCTCCGCTGGCGGTCTGGGTGGGAGGATGGGGGATGGTTGCATGAAGCTGGGACCTCTGTCGTGCCTCCCCTGCCCCCCCAACAATAGAGACAGGTTTCTTAACATGTACTCTATCGCTTCTATTTTGGCCTCCACCACTCTTAGACTTTCAGGGGTTTGAGATTCCTCCCTCCCTCGTGTGTTCGGCTGTCTCTCCATTGATACCATGGTAGATTCTGCATCTGGGGTCAGTGGGAACCGATGCTTCCAGGATGCCTGGGACATCCCTGGCTGGGGTTCTCCCATTGCATCCCAGGTGATCAACTCTGCGGCCAATTTGCTGGGTGCCGGTTGCTCTGGTTCTCCCCCATCATTAGATTCCTCCACCTGAGGGCTGGAACTCAAATCCTGCCAGAAATCTGAAGGTTCTGGGGTGAGGCTCAGTTCTCCGCTCTAGACCATTGACTCAGGCATCAAGCTAGCCAGCTCCTCAAGTCCCCCAGTCGTGAGCTTGGACTCGGCCATCGTTAACTATTTTCCCTCACAGGAAACTGATCTTGGTAGGAGCTAACAGTACAACTTTATCATTCTCAGCTCTATGTAATGAATGCCGATTCCAAAACACTCTCAGACTCATGAGCAGGAATGCAAAGATATCTGATTTATTAAAGAATAGTATGCAGGATCACAAAGAAAGCTGAGAATGATAAAAGCGCACCAAATGCAAACTAAAAACCCTCGGTACAAATGAGATCCCTCCCCCCATAGAATCTTTCCAGGCTCACAATCCCAGGTGCTCCTAATGGCTTCTGATGGTTCGCGGGAAAAGTCCTTGAACAGAGCACATAACCCAAACACATCCCATTGTAATGAACACAGGTACAGAGCTTGGCACAAGGTTTCACAGCAGCTCCCTCCCAAACAGAAATGTGCGTCAGGGCCATGGCATGTGGAACGTTACAATGTACAGTGCACATTGAAACAGTGAACATGACACACAATTCAGGCAGATTAAACAGAAGCATAAAAAGCATAACGTTAAAAGCATAACACACCAAGCAAGATGATGCCCTATCTCTTATCAGCTTCAGGAGCCCCTCAATAACAACAGTGGAGATACCCCAGGTGGCTAGATTTCTACAGTGCCCAGCGCTGTTCAGAAGCTCCCAGCTCAAGAGGCAATCCTAAGGTTTTTATCAAAGTCTGGCACTAAAACCTCATGACCCCGTTTCCACGGTACTTAGAATGCAGGACGTGACCTTGACTAGATGGTGAATCTGTTCATCATGTGACCTGATAGAACTCTGGTGTGTAAATCTCTTCCCATATAATGTCTGGGAATTATACAGATAAGCCAGTGCTGCTGTAACCAACTGTGAGGTCTCCCCACAACTATGTGTAGATTCCTCCCCGCTTTGCAAGCAAGAGTAAAAAAAAACAGCCAAGGATAGACCAACCAACCTGCCACATACTATAGGCAAGAAATACACATCAATGTTCAAGTTGTTTTCTTGACAACAACGTGGAAGTGCTTCTTATTGCCTTCTGCCAAGCCAAGGTCATTTGGGTGCTGCCACTTGAAGGAAGCATCTTCTGGGCAACCCAAGAGCAAGAGAAGACACACAGTTCCTGAGGAAGCTTCAGGGTGACACCAAGTTTCTCATCCAGGGAAATCACCTTCCCTGTTCACCTTGACAAAGACAATTGCATCATTTGAGAAACCAAACCTTCAGTGAGCTGGATCCAGGCTGCTTCACACAGGTCTACTTATGACTGAAAACAAGATAAAGTTACATGGGTCAGAAATGAATTACGCTTCGGAGCTGCATTACGCTGTAGGACATGTTGAGCTTGTGATCAACTAATATATCCAAGCCCTTCTCACATGTGCTGCTCTTAAGCCAGGTTTTCCCCATCCTGTAAATGTTTCTTTTGTTTTTCTTACCTAGATGCATAACTTTACATTTTCCCAGATGTACATTTCTTCTCCAGATCTGACTTCAAACATAAAGCTGGTTCAAAAAATACAGAGAAGGTGAGAAAAGGCTCTTAGCAGAAATATATCGCTTCTAGCATGCAGAGAACCAACTGATCCCAGCCAGTAATCAGGTGAAAGGAAACACCAACAGGTCTTTTAAATGGTAATTGTGCCATTTAAATGGTACAATTATGGTAATTCAGGGACTGATAAATCAACCCCAGCAATTTATACTGGTATCCTTCACAAATGCCTAATCAATGCAATGGGTAGTGATAACAAGAACTAGGAGCAAAGTAAGGTTGGTTCAAATGGTGTAACAGCAGAATTCTGGACACAAATCAAAGGGTGGAATGAGGTCTCAGATAATTCAATCAACTGCTTGCTACAATATTCCAAAGGAGAAATAACCAGGGCATGAGCCAACAGCTTAGCTGTCTCAGTAGTGAGGAACTAAGAACCTGAAATCTGTGTCTTACACAACAGAAAAACAACTACAGGCTCACTATAGCCATTCAGTATCTTTGCAATATGCTTGTCGTTCCTCTTTTAAAGGGTCTTCAAGCTGGAGGTTGAAAGCTGGTAATGTGGGACAGGTGGTGGATGTTGGCAGAGATCAAGCTTCATGCAGAAATCTGGGAATCTCTCTCCAGAAATGGCATTGTGGACTACGGAGCTGAATTTATGAACACAAATACCCCATCTCTTGTTTTCATCACAGATGCTGTGGACTGAGGCCTGAATACTGGTCTACCTCCTTATCTCTGGAAGTGCCATGCCATGCTTGTGATTTGAGAGTCATAATTTGACAGCTGGCTGCAGGCTAGCTATTTCAAATCCCTATATTTCACCCGAATCCACTGACAAGCCTGAAATGCAAACCCATATGAATGAAGCTATCATTTAAAAAAGGAAAGGAGGACCCCTACGAATCTTTTCAGCTGCAGTCTTTCAACTGGCTAACTGATTGCAAACTAAAGATATGGAAACTGCCAGGAATTATCTCATGATAGACTTCAGCAAGCTTCACATCAATTTTATAGCACCCTAGGTAAAACAGACTAAACCAATTTATGCGCTCTCAGACTTTCCGACGCACCCAGATGATCTTTGTGATCATATGGATTTATGAGGGAAGGGAAGTGGAAAGATGGTGACTGAGTAGAGAATCCCATCAGAAAAGAGCAATAAAAAAGAGAGAGATGGGCAAGAGATTTGGATTCATGCAGAAATAAATGAGAAAGAAACCATTTTGCAGTAGGGTCATTTTAAGTTCAGGAAAGTTATGGATAATATGTTGTGTTTCTACTGCAGATGGAAATGGATTTAACTGTTATTCTGTCTCCTTAAGCAGTCTTGGGAGATGTAGAATTAGTGAGACAGGCTACCTAATTCTGAGGATTTTGTGTGGCAAGCTAGTGACGAAAAGGGATGTGGGGAGTGAGAGTATAGCTATATATATAGCTACACACACACACACACACACAGAGATATATAGCTGGACACCTGGTGACTTCATGGGCATGTGAAGTCCAGATGGACTCCCATCTGGGTACTAACCAGATCTGATCCCAATCAGCTTTTAAACTGAAAGCAGTTTAAATTTTGGAAATGGAGAAGCAAACAGGCATAGAAATATATGGGGGTGAGCATCCTCCAGGTGACAATGGGGATTAGTGACCACCTGGGTGTGATGACATCATTGCATAAATGTTGCAACTCAAGGATTTCATTATGGCACTTGCATGAAGACTTCGTTTTTGTATTATTAAGTTTGTTACCAACACTCCTTAAAAGAGATTATATGTATATATATATAAAACTGAGGGACCACCTCTTCCCCATTACATCAGCCCGTCCCACCCAATCATGCAGAGAGGGCATGCTGCGGACCCCATCTCTGAGACAACTTCATTTGGTGGGGCACAGGAGGCAGGCCTTCTCTGCAGCAGCTCCCACCCTCTGAAACATGCTGCCCCTGGAGGTGAGATTGGCCCCATCGCTCCTGGCCTTTAGGAGGAGTCTGAAGACCTGGTTCTGCCACCTCGCTTGGGGCAGAGAGGGGAATAGACGTACACGGGGACGGCTGCTATAGACCACTCCTCCCACACATGGACTGTTTTAGATTCTTTGGCCACTTGGATTTTTTATTTTTTACTCTTATTTATATTATTTATTACTGTAATTTAATATTGTGTATTTTATTCATTGTATGATTGTTGTTTTAACTGATTACTGTAAACCACCCAGAGTCCCCCGAAGGGAGGAGATGGGCGGGGACAATTTGGATATACACACACACACACAGACAGACAGTATGTGTATGTGTGTGCGTATATGTATGTATAAGTATGTGTGTGTATGTGATTTTGTGTGTGTGTGTGTGTGTATGGGGGATGTAAGTGCAAATGTGTGTTGGAGGGGGACATAAAGTGGATTCAACCTCTGCCATTTCTGTTTCCTGGGGAAAGGTAAACCTGGCTTTCTGTTGTCGTATGGGATGGTGTCAACCTCAGCTCAAGGAAATCTTCTTTACCGTTTTACCAACAATCTTTATTTTCTAACTAAATAAAGTGTGTTATGCATACCAAACACATGCTGTACAACTCTTCCTGTCTGCAGTTTGGGATGTTTCTTGGTCAGGAACATGATGGACAGTGAAACAAAGAGAAATAAAAGAAGTGCCCTGATTAAATGATAGGCAGTAACTACACATCTGATAGAAAAGAGCACATTTCTGCCTTTTCACATCTATTGGAAGGAAAAGCTTAGTGTACACTCCAGAGACAAAGAAGGTACTAAGACATACAAGCTGTGAGGATACAGCAATTCTCAGCATGTAGAAACTACATCCAGACTACTGAGTATTTTTTTTCAGTGTTGTGCAAATAAGCCCCCAGTGGTGTTTCACCAGAAGTCTTGGCTTCTCCCTTATTACCTCACTGCAAAAATAAAAAAAAAAGAACCCTTTGCGACAACTGCAGCTGGATGCTTTATTTATATATACCCTGTTGCTGAGAAAATCGACTATCAAGGCATGACTTACTAGAAATGCAAACCAGATACTTTGGGAAGCAGAATCTGAGGACCAAGATAGAACAAACAAACAAGTAAACAAAAAGTGTCACAGGAATTGCCACCTTCTAGTTTTAAAACTCATAACAATCTGTGAGATCCGGATGGAAAAACTTAGATATAGTTTTGTATCAACACTTTTTCTGGGCTACATATAGAGAAGAAATGGCCCTGGCCTATGTGGGAATTAATGAGTAACATTATCCTTGATAGACTGTACTGTTACTGGATTATTCCCTATGTCACTTCACCCAGTATGGTGCAGCTAGCCTTGATATTCCTTCCATAACTTTTGCCTCCTTCCCACCTCACTACTGCCATCCCCATCCAGAAGAAGAAGAAGAAGAAGAAGAAGAAGAAGAAGAAGAAGAAGAAGAGGAGGAGGAGGAGGAGGAGGAGGAGGAGGAGGAGGAGGAGGAGGAGGAGGAGGAGGAGGAGGAGGAGGAGGAGGAGGAGGAGGAGGAGGAGGATCAAATAGCTGATCCCCTTCCTTGTTATTCTAATGCTAGTACCACTTGATCTTTCTAGTCTTCTGCTATTGATTTCCAGAGTTCAAGATGCTGAGGAGCTGGACAGTAATGGAAGAATAACATTTAGAAGGTCTGCAACCTTTCAAAAATATTAAATAGTCTACTAGAGGAACCACTGTGAAATGCAAGCATACTTTACTGCATTACAGTGTTGCATTTTTCTGGACAGTTGGAAACATGGTGGTAAGTAGCAGAGCCACTATGCTCCGTTTCAGTTTCGTGAGTGCTTGGAAAAGTATTTATATTATTCTGTGCAAGAAAATCCACTTTTACTTTTCCACAGTTTTCCCTGACATTCAAAAGTTGCACACACTTTTCCATAATATCCATGCCTATCTGTGCAAGTCTTGAGCTGAGAATGCCATCATAAGATATGTAGAAATTCTTAGTTGCATCAAAACTAAATAAAAGTTTCTGGCATCCCTGGTTAGAAGCATTATTGTTGCACCCCCGTAGGAAGCCTACACATAATGATACTGTAGAGAGAAAGTGATGAAAACATGGGAGGTAGAATAACATCTGGTCTCTTACTTAAATCCAGCTCTTTGCCTCCATGTGGTTGATATCTATAAAGGTATTCGCAGAGTTGGATGTAACCAAAGCAGACACAGGCCAAAATATAAAGCAACTGAAAGAAGCTGTACAAGATCAGAAACCATGGAGAGAGCTGGCTTATGGAATCGCCAAGGGTCGGATACGACTGAATGGAGAGTTCAATTCGATTAGATTCACAGATGCCTGGACTGAACTTGTCTGGTGTCCATAGCTAAGTAGTGTCAGGTCTGGTGAGTACTTGGAAGGGAGCCTATCAGGCAATACCAGGACTGTTGGCTAGATCAGAAACCATCCTGGAAGAAGGCAATGCCAAACTAATTTGTATTGTTTCTAGGAAAGCTCCATCGGCTGTCCATAAAGTCGTCAGGGTTTGTCCTCAGACATTACTTTAATTTACATGTTTGCATTAATAGAAAAGATCACAAATGTATAAAAAATCCTTTTTTGTTGTAGAAACTTTTACTGCAACATGTGAAGGAAAAGGACTACATTGAGCTGGCCAGCTCTACCTCCTTATCATGGCCACTGATAGGTGATTAGAATTGCTTTTTAGGAAAATCTATTTTCCACTCCTGTTTACTTTCTAGGATCCCATGTTGAGGAGGAAAAAGAAAATACAGAAATTATACATTCAACACACTTTTGTATATGTAAGAAAGCCATGTCAGGTACTGTTAAGGTTTTAGACTTGTATTGAGAAGACACAGCTCTGGAAACTGACTGGGTATCTTGGGGCCAGTCACTCTCTCTGCTGTGGGTAAAAACTGGAGGAGGGAGTATTAGGTGGGCTATCTTGAGCTCTTGGAGGAAAGATAGGATATAAATCTAATCAATCAATCAATCAATCAATCAATCAATCAAACAATGCTGTGGTTTGCAAATGTAACATTGGAAATGGCCCAGTAGGGATCACCTGTGACTTCCAACTATTCCTCCTGCTTGGATCCTAATTTCTCAGTGCTATCATCTATGATGTATCACCTTGGGATCCTCACCTCATTTCTTGGCTGAAAACCTACATAATTATGTTCTTTTCCTCATTTATATTTCATAAGGCGATTCTGTAAAGGTGCCCTTCATACTTTATACCCTCCTTCCCATATACAGTAATATATTCCCTTTTGGAATGTTTGAAACTTGCCTCCTATGTAGACAGATCTTGATGAATACATAGCAAATATATTTCTGCTGCCTGGATGGGCAAATATGTGCACTTAGCATGACTGTAAAGACTAACATAGAAGCCTCAGCATAATTTCTCAGATATCTTTCCAGCCCTGTGATGCAGCTCAGTGAATCTAAAAGTGTAACCATCTGATGGCTGGCTTTGCAACACTTCCCTTCCAGTTCATCCCCTTCTTCAAAATATTGATTTACTACAGGACTAATTTTCTGCAAGAATCTTGACCATAGTACTGAATGGTGTAGATAGAAAATGTTGTTAAATATATGCAGTATTTATTATTGTTATCTTGTTATTGTTCTACATTGCGATGGACAACTATGCCCATTCAGACATTATTCACCAGCATGGGAAGTGGTTAGGAATCCTTGGACTTGAATATAAATTACATCTAGACTGTAGATGAGGATGCAGATCCCTAACCTATATTATCAGATACAGGACTTCCATTAAGTACAAAAGGGCATAGCTTTATGCAAACTATGCTCATTATGGTTGAGGATGGATCTATTTCCTGTAGGAGAAAGTAGCACACAATAAAGCATTATTCATATGATATGATTCTGTAGGCTGTCTAGCTGAGTATGTTAAATGTGTGGATGGTGGACCATGGGATCATGTAAGTAGAGAAGTTAGCTTGTGTACTTCTTGGCTTAAAATGACAGGAAATCATGTTACTGTTTTTTCAGCAATCACAGCTATGCAGGGATGGTACCCCCCAAAAAAAAAAAATTAGGACCCACATTGGGGCCCAGACTTATATGTTAGCCCCTCCTAGTATCTTCCATAATAAGCATTAAAAACATGGCTTCCAGATTACAATTTAGAATATTAGACATCTCTTATTTTCTTATTATTTTTTATACCAAGGACTTGTTTCCTAATAAATATCTTTGGTTACAGTTTTCCAGGTTCTTGATAGAACAATGTTGATATGTATGTTGAATTTAGAGGCTGTAATTAAACTTGCAAACCATCTGTGCGCTATTTTTTTTTTTAAAGTACAATATTTGACTTATTTAAGTTTTGCCTCATAAAAGGCTGAGCTTTTTGTGAAATTGTCAAGCCAAAAGTCATCCAGAAAATTGTTATCAGAACTAAAAACATGAATCTGTCTTTTGGAACTGACCTTCATGTTGCTTTGCTCTAGCAGGCTTGTGATGTGCTTTGACCTACCTGCTACCTGTTAAGAGCAGCTAAGAATCTGATTTAATTAAATTTGCTTCTGCTACAATGATTGTTAAACACCCCACACTGGCCCTAACTCCACTATATAAGAAGCCAGTGACATATAAAGTATCTATAGAAATCGTCATGCAGGAGTAACAAGATTCTGCTTTTTAGTTTTAAACATCAAAAGCATTGTCATGCCGTAGTCTGCAGAGTTAAAGGAATGCCTTTCTATCTATTGTAAAGATCAGGGTTTCTCAGCCAAGATTCCGTGGAACCCTAGGGTGCCACAAGAGGTCACTAGGGGTTCCCTGGGAGATTGAAATAATTAAAAAAAAATTCAAATTCGGGCAACTTCACATTGAAGAGGTAACTTTCATTCTTTATTTTTAGTTTAAGAACACTGTTCATGCATATATACAGGCCTACCCATGAAACAAATATAATAATTTTGTGACTCGTGGCCTATATTTGAGCCTGAATGTGCAGGGATTCTCCCAGGCCTGAAATAAGTTTCAAGTGTTCCTCCAGGGTCAGAAGGTTGAGAAAGGCTGATATAGATAGATTGCTGGGTATTTACAGTGAAATTGCTAAAATATCATTGGCATATAAAAATAATTCATGATCAAACCCCGCCAGAGTGATGCCAGGAATATCAATAGTTGCCTAATGGAAATTCCCAAGAGTTCCAAAATTAAGTTTTAAAAAGTAATGAAGAAAGTGAGTATCACACTATAACTCAAATGCTTTTGAAGTCAATTGGTTTGTTATAACTTGTACAAGGGTTGTTGGTAATACATCTCCATCCATTTAATAAAATAAACTAAGAACCCACATCTACTCATTACTTTCTTAAGAAAATGAATTTGGACCATATCTAAAGATTACATTACAGAGGAGTTAATGTATTAATTGATATTTTGGATATAGTTGGAAATAGAATTATTTCCAACTATATCCAAACTATCAGTTAATAAATGCAAATTATCCAATTCTTCTCTATTTTAATAAATCCAGACTGAGAGGGATGAATTATATATGATAAGATCTGCAGTTTTCTAGCCAATAATGCAGTTAATATCTTTTGTATCAAGATTAATTAATCAATTAATTAATTATAACTTATACAAAATTTAGAGTATTCACTAGTTTTTAAAAACACTGCTATATATAAGCCTCATAGAACAATAAGGGCAGTTTACCTGACTTTAAGGATACATAATACACCTCTAACAATACAGGAGCCAGAACATCTATGAAGAAATTATACTTTTCAGTTGGAAAAGCCTCTGGATCTGGGGCTTTCCCATTGTTCATCAAATTAATAGTCTGCATTATCTCTTGGAGTGACAAAGCCATTCTTGAAATATCAAGATTATCTTGTAATAATAGTTGAATATTAATTTCATTTAAACATTGATTAATATCTTGTTGATTAACCTTATCCTCCCATGTATACAGTGACATATAACATTGAAAAATGTTTATTAATCAATTCAGAGTCCATAATTATCTGACTATCTTCTGTTACTATCTCAGATAGTATACTCTGTTGGCTCTTTTGCTTCAGATGATGTGCCAGCAACTTACTGGCCTATTTTGCCTGATTCCTACTATTTTAACTTCAATCTCATCAAATAAAATTCAACCTGCTTAGCATAGAAATCAGCCAACTTTACATTAGCCAATGTAAAAGCGTTATAAGTTTGTTCTGTAGGTTTTCTGCATTTTAAAAAAATCTGTTCAATCATGCCTGATTCTCAGAGACTGCCTGGACAAGTCCCTGCAGTTTTGTTGGCAAAGTTTTTAGAAGTGGTTTGCCACTGCCTCTTTCCTAGGGGTTAATATATGTATAAATGTCACCATCATGCAACAGAAAAATATTAAAATATCATCTATCATAGACTAACATTTTAAAGTTGAAAAATGAATGTGATCAGGGCATTCAATGAGTAACTTAGGCCTGATCCCTGTTTCATGTCCAATATATGATCCATTAGTTCTCCAACATGGTACAGAACAATATCAGGAAAAGAGACAAAAAGAAATCACACTTTTTCTCAAGCTGAAAGATGTAGGATAGACTTGTATGCAATCATCAGAAAAGGATGTGAGTTTCTTTATTTTTGCTCTGATTAAACTGATCTCTGAAACACTTCCCCAATTCCAAAAAGTGACGGGTCTTCCATCAAGTGTGGCCACTCCAGCAATAAAATGTTTAGCAAAAAGAGGGAGCAGGGTTTGTGTACATGGTTGATCTTGTCAAGATACAAAGATTAAAAAAAAAAATGACAACAACTAGGACAGTAACAGTTAATAGCATGATGTTAGTAGCATGATGTTAGTAGCATGATGGTCCCAGTGAAATCAGTGTGAATAGTCTTGGGAAATTGAGGTAAATCCCATTAAGTGAAGTAGCACCTGATGAGAACTAGCATTCACCTCTTCACAAGTTATGCCACATTCTCAGAAATCTTTGGAGACAAAGGACGAGCTTGCGCCTCTCGTGTTGACAGATGGCTGACATCCCCCTTCTTTTATTTCTTAAGTAACATTTTTGTTGAGCTCTCTTCCACTCGTTGTGTTCTAAAATTAGGGTCCAGCATCACCACCACAGTGTCTGTTTTAGGAGGACGGAAAAAGAACCCGTTGATGTTGATCAATAAAGGATTCTTGCCAAATCCCCCAGAGCCTAATTCACAACTTCCTCCATATGCCTATCATCAGGCAGAACTATGCCCTTAGAGCTTTCCCTGTGGGACATGTCAGCATTTGCTTCTCCATCTTGTGCTGCTGGAGACCTGATTTATACTCTTCCTCTGCAAGTGACAAAGAGTGGGGTCGTAAATCCCGGTGCTTGTTATGCCCGTTTTCTAATCATCTGTTTTCTTTGGGAGCAAGAAAACAGAGAGCCCAGAGGCTGATAACCATACATGTCACCAGGAAATCTCTCCAAGACTCCCCCCCACCCCGAGATTTTAGTGCATTGTGGGGAAGGAAAGAGCCTCTCTTTTCCATGAATGCAATTCTAATCCTTTTTTTGCTGGAGAGTGTACTGAGCATGAGACTTCAGTGGCTGTGAATTAAACAAACATTGTCTGCAGCAATGAGAAAAGTAATTGCTTCAAGGGATTCTTCTCTTCTACTGCTTCTCCTCACGTGATGCAAAGTGACATTGGTGGTGTACAAAGGGTGCTGCCTGTTATCAATGATTTATAACCTTTCCCACTGGCACCCATTCAGCTGCCACTTAGCACAAAGCCATGCCTGTGTGACATTTGAAGGACCTGTATGAATGCAGCCAGCCAATCAATGGCTACTGCCCCTTTGACAAGGACAGTGGGTCTGTCACCATTACATGAGACTGTCAACGGAAAATGACTACAGGAACACAGAAGCCAAAATGATGTCAGCTTAATCAGAGAAGAGACCAAACCCCTCCCAAGGTAAACAGGGCGGATGTAGCTTGAAGAGGTAGCCTTGGCAGATCAGCAGTATCTGACAAGTCCCAGAGAAACCAGGATTGAAATGCAGCAATATGACACATGGGCCAAAAAACCCTGTTTCCTTTCAATTAAAATTGATGACTGGTCCTGGCATGAAGGAAGTCTGGAATAGATAAGAGAGCGCACTGGAGACAGTTTCCCAGGGGTCAAAGTATTTCCTTATTAAAGGAAAATGGAGAGTGGGGGGAGGCAGCAACAGAGTTGGAAAATGATAAGATTGCCCTGCTAAGATGTTATAGCTGAGGCTAAGTTTCCAGAATAGTGTAGGTTTGAAACTGGGGTGTGTGTGGGGGGAGTAATTCTAATTGAGCAGCACCATAAATGGGGAGATATAATTTTATTTCAAAGTAAAGACACCATTCAGTTGAGTCCCACTCCTGGTGACTGCATGCATGCAGTTTTCTGGAAGGAGAAGCAGAAGCAGAAGGAGAAGGAGAACAGGAAAGGCCTTCTCAAGCCTTGTCAAATGCCTAATTATACCTCATTTTGAACTTACTAGTCCAGCAATTCAGTCTAAATATGTGCATTTTGGGGAAGACATAACACAATTACGGACTGATCAATACTTAACAATTGTGGGGTTTTTTGGTTTACAACTTCACATTTGCTGGTGTGACAGACATTTATGTGTCAGAAACTAACAATGGAGATATGTGATATACAATGGGTTTGGGGCTATCTCAGACCATACACCCAAACAGGAAACCCAACCTTTTGGGTGGCACTGCCAGTTATATACCCACACCCACTGGTGTGCTTTCTGAAAATGGCAATTAAAAAAAAAAAAAGGTTAGCTTGAGATAATGGAAAAAACACATTGCTTATCACCAGACACTTTTAGTGGTGCAGATGATGGGACTTCAATTTCTTGTAGTGATAGGAAATGGGTAATGGGAATTTCTAAGCCTCAAAACAGAGTACCAGTGCTTTCAGCCCAGCAGGGCCCAAGCTGTATAAAAGACTCTATCTACAGTATTAATCTCCAAACCTTAGCAAGAAATCTGTAAGTTCATTGGGGAGTCATTTATATATATATTTAAAATAGTCTTTATTTACACAAATAATACAAACATAAAATGACAAATCAACAATAAACATAAAATGCAAGAACAAGAGAAAGAAAAAAGGAAAAGAGAAAGAAGAAAGAGAAGAAGAGGGTTAAAAGAAAGGAAATGGATTTCCAACTCCCTAGTAATACAATGTTATACCTTAACTAAATAATTTCTTTTCACAATTCACTAATTTGGTTACAATAATTCTACAGTTCTATTGAGATTATATAAGTCAAATACATAATATTTACATCGTGTATTATATTCATATGTTTTACACATTTACAATATTTTTGGGTCGATTCTACATAGTTGAAGAAGGGGGTCCAGTCATTTTGAAAATCTTCCACATTTTTATCATTTAGCTGGTCTGTAAGTTTTGCCATCTCCGTCAGATCCAGGGATTTAAATGTCCATTCTTCCATTGAGGGGGTCAGTTTTTCCTTCCACTTTGATACATACGTAATTCTAGCTGCGGTGATCAAGTATCGTAAAAGTTTTCCATGTTGGTGTTCCATGTCCTTGTCCATGATGCCCAATAAATAGAGTTCTGGTGTTCTATTAATTTCTTTAGTCAACATTTTACAAATTATATTGTGTATAGATGTCCAAATTTTTTTCACCTTCTTACAAGTCCACCACATATGATAAAATGTTCGTTTCTTTTTTACACTTCCAGCAGACATTTGAAGTATTTTGAAACATTTTGGATATTTTGTCCCGAGTAATGTACCACATGTACCTCATTTTGTAAAAAAAGTCTTTTAAATTATAATTTAAATTAAATTTCAGCCCTTTGGTCCACATCCTTTTCCAAACATCATAGTCAATGTGATGTCCAAGATTTCTCTCCCATTTAATCATACATTGTTTAATTTGTACATTTGCCATTCTTATTTGTAATAACATTTTATATATTTTGGAAATCATGTGGTCATTGTTGGCATAAACTAAATTATCCCACCAGGTTAAATCTTTTGTGAATTTGTAACCATTGGGGAGTTATTTATAGTTGGTGATTATGCTGAATGAGAACTTTTTTTTTTTTTAAGAGATAATGTTTTTCATTTTTTCACATTTTTTTTCACATTATTTTCTAGCCAAGCACTTGCGTATATATTTACTTCAGAAGTTCTTAGAGGAGTTCATATCACATTGTGGCAATGAACAGTCCTTATTTTGCCTTTCTTTCTTTCAATTCAGTACATTCATTTTAACTGTGTTACCTAATTCTGTATTCTAATCTCCAGAGGGACAGTATCATGATAAACAGAAATCTGAATATAAACAACAATGTCATAAAAACACCTGTTTGTTTCAAAGCAGGAGAAGATGTGACAAGACAGTCATGATCAGAACATGTTTATCCACATGGAGACTCACATGCAGAGCTGCGCACTTGCTCTTACTAAAATGTCTTTGTTTCTTTCCTGAAACGCTTCTTAAGATCTTAAGAGCCACACCACTTGGGTGACATGGCAATGTTGGAAGAAGGATGGTAACCTTATATGAAGCCTCACTCTTTGCTAGTTCTCTCTCATCTAAGCAAAAATATTTTGAAGGGGTTGGACAGAGTGGGGAAAGATGGAGGTAGCTTTGTGAAGAAACTACCCCCCCCCCTTCTTTCAAACAGAAAGACTTCCCAGATCTTTTCCTAAATCAAAAGTGGTTTAGTTCCTAGCTTTGGGATTCACCCTGTGATTAATTTCATCTGCCTTGGGGGGGGGGAAATGTATATAATTACCATTTTGGAAGAAATACCTCACAGATGTTTCTTAATGGGTTTATAATTATTTTATTATATTATTTAAATAAGGTAAGATTTGAGACTGATTTAGAATTATTAACCAGTATATTGTGGGTAGCCAAGTATATCAAGCTACCAGAAGAAAAACAAACTTCCTACTTTACATTCACATTTAGATATATAATCATATCTAAAATAATATCTGTTTTTGAAGAAGCTGAGGGATGTGGAATCTGATAAAGACATTAGTGTTCTTTATGGCATTCTTGAATTATTAACTATAGTGCAGCCATTATAATTTATAATATTTCATATTATATTTAAGAATACAGATAAATATTATAGTAAAATAGTATTTTGTTGTACATTGTTTAATAATAATAACAATAATAATAATATCAACTTTCACATATGCGTGTGTGCATATATGTATCACAAATTTTATACCCAAGCTTGTATAAAACCAACAAATATATATTTAGCAAAATCATTCTGTATTTTATAGGAATAATAGTTTGATTAGGTTTTAAAACCCTGGCTTTCAAAATTAAGATAATATTTTTTCAGTTTAAATCTAAACTTTATTTTTTTTTTAAATAACTTTGTTTAGATGCCAAGAAGAAATGGCATCATCAATTTCTCTTTTGGATTCTTACAGTAAAATAAAATGATTTAAAACAAAAATAAAAACAAAACAACCCCAAATCAGTCACATTTTTAATCAGGTGTCAATAACCTGCTTAAGCTTACTACAAACAGAGAGGAAAACAAAATCAAAAAGAAACGAACAAAAAGAAAATGTAGTGCATATGAACAGATTATTTCAATATATATTATTTTTTTTTAAATCATAGCCTATTTGATAACACACATCAAATACTGCAAAAAATCTGTATATTGAATATTCCATTTCTAATGCTCAAGGATATTTTAGCCCTATTTAGACATTACCACTGAAAGGGGTAGAGTGGTATGAGTGAGATGGATGATGCTATGAGTACTGGTCTTCCCTTTAGGTTTCTATGCAATGAAAGAAACCTCGGCATCTGTGCCTGACAAGAAGCTTATAACTTACTTCAGTGAAGGTCAAATCCTTCATTCCTCTGGAAACTTCCTGGTCAAATAGAAGTTTTGAGTTGAATTCAAGAGGACACAAGTAGAAGTGCATTGCTAACTTCCCCGTGTGATGTGGTGAAAACAGGCCTTTTGATTTCACCTCTGAATCCCTGAATATACAGTACAGTAGTTGTCACCCAATAGCCACCCTATCTTAATTCTTTCAACTCACTTCTCTTCTTTGAATTCCCTTCATCCAGAAGTTCATGAATCAAATAAAAATCTTTATTACAGTCATCAGCCAACGTAAAGTAATGTAAAACCATAAGATAAGTAACTCTAACACCAAGATCTCTATCAAAACTTCAAAGCAGAATATGAATGTTAGTAGCGTTAGGGCTTTGTGTAATATAGTATATTAGTTAATATACTGTACAAAATGCCTTTATGATAGATTAAGAGTAGGAAAAGCTATTCAAGTTTTATTCTAGACTAAAATAGAGTTTGCGGTAAAATATAAGAATAAAATCTAAAAGGCTGAAACAATTGGAGATAACGAACAGGGATATAAATGTATAACTATTACCTTTGTCTGACCTAATTAGTAAATCAAATATTATTCACAGTCACAATCCAAAGCAAGAAATGAAATAAAGTGTAAGGAATTATAGTGTGGGGGTGAAATGTATCTACTAGAATGCTTTTCAGCTATTATGGACATATTGTTTATTACTTTTATACATATTTGATAGAAAATAATGGGTGCTTTAGTTTTTATTTTGTTTCATATCCGAGGGATAACTTTACTCAGATGTATTCTGTATCAGTCAATCAATCAATCAAAAATCATATAGTGACCTACACAATTGGACTTAAGGAATGAAAAGTAAGCCGACACTTTTGGTGGGGAAGCAAGAAATTAGCAATGTCTCCCTAGAAGGAGAAATGTTGTGACTAGTGTTAGAAGGGCACTGTTGCCTGGAATTTAAAAAAGGAAAAAAAAAATCAGCAAGCCTGTGAACATTATGACTTTCCACGTATCTGCAAGAAAATTAGTGCATATTCTGCCAGTGGTCAACTGGATCTTAAATAAGTGACAGATCGTTATTCTATGTGGATGCAACTGCATGGAGATCAGCAAGTATTTTTTTGATAGGTAGGTAGATAGGTAGATATAGGTAGATATAGGGATAGATGATAGATAGAGGAATGGGAAAAAAAAAAATTCTCCAGATGGTATCATCATGGTAAGCAAGCTGATAGTGTATAGCCAGCCATTCTGCTGCTGGTTTTAGATGCTGACGGTATTATAGAAGTTTTGTATTGTCATCCCTGCAGCCACTGTGACATTTGGACATACAAATTCTTGTTCTTGCATCATTTTCTTTTTGAAAATGATAGTGATCCTTTTATGAGCCTTCTTTTCTTATCAGCAAAGAGACAGTATTCTTTGCATTCTGAAAGAAGGGGAAGAAGAGAGGGCAAACCCTGAGGATCAAACTTACTGTCACAGGATTTTGTATAGTGTCTCAATTAGTGTCATAGCTCTGAATTAGTTAAACTGGCAACTAAGCGGGTATGCAGATAACCCTGCTATACCCAGGACTGGAAAAACTCAGTCTTCCAAACTCAGTACCCTCCAGATATATGGACTTTGAATAATTCAAAGCAATAGTCATCGTGGCCCAGAAGTCCACATATCTGGAGGGGGCTCAGTTGGAGAAAACTATATTTAAACTAAATACTTACTAAACAAGAAATATATTTGTGGAGATAGGATGTTACAGAGGCCTACTCCAATATGAAACACCTCAAGAATTCCTGATCTTGCCCCTTCCTTTTCTCTTGACTTCCCTTGTTTTCAAATCTCACAAGTGCTTCTAATGTCTAGCTAACTAATCAGATAATTGGCCTTCAGTGTCCAGATACTTTCTCTGGTCCTTTGGAAACAAGGAAATGATTTTGGTGCTCTTCTATGAGAAGAATTAATTCAACTTTTTTTTTTTCCTTTCTAAAAAATATTCAGTATTTTGAGTTGGATGGGAAGAATTGTCCATCATTAGTTTCACCAAGGATAGGAGTTAAAAGGAGGTGTGCTTCGAAAATGTCCAACTCCCAAATAGTGTAGATTGTTCGGAAGTATTCAGGACATGGCTTCATTCAAGTGGAGCTCCAGCAAAGACAACCTGAACTCTGTCATAGACTTATGATACAGAGGAACAAAATAGGAGTTCTGTTAAGATGACACAATTCTCCTGGAATATGTCAATATCAAGGAAATCATGGAGGAGAGAGGGATAGTTTATGGGTTTTAGTCACAGGGGACATTTTAAAATGGCTTTCTAATCAGACTTTTGAGGAGGAGGTGTTCTGGACAAATACTAAAGGATATTTAGCATTCTTTGCTATGTCATTCTGCCAAAGGTATGGCAGCTAAGAGAGTTTTGAAAGCATTTGTGGAATCTGGGGGAAGTGGGTATTGTTCAAAAATGCTCAATGTTAAGTCTCTCTGCCTCTGCCATTATTTGCTCTTTATTCTTCCACTCCCTATTATTTTTAACTTGACCTCGGTGCCAACTAAGCAACATTCATCGTAACTTGGTAGTCCTTGTACCAATCCTTATGAAATGTGATAGGTTTCTTGCCCAGAGGCATCTGTATGATGCATGGCTTTTTTCATTCAACTTCTTAAAAAACAAAAAAGAAATCCTCAGACACATGAGGGGATAAAAGGAGAAAAGTGCTGTTTCCCCTCCCCAAAGCCCACTGCATCTTTTTGGAAATTGCTCATGGTTCTAAACTAGAGCCTTCTCTGTGTGGTATCCTATTTACATATAATACTGTCGGGGGGGGGGATCAGAATAAGGAAAAAATAGTCTAAAAAAAATAAAACCCCTAAACTGTAAATGCAGCTGTTGCCCAATACTTTCTGAAACATCATTAGCACTCCTTTTTCCAAAGTAGAATCAAAATGTAAAGGGTCTGAGCAATACTAAACAAAACTGTGCCTGATACATGACTTCCTTGCATGGAATTACTATTCCACAAATTCCATCATATTCTGCCCACAATGGTCACACAGCGTGTCCGGTATGATGGATGCAGACTTCTGAGGGAGAACTTCAAAATGCGTAACATATTTGGTTTACATTCTGAGTGGGGTAGGAATTTCAGAGGAAAGGATCACCCTTCAGAACACATCATAGCATATCTGTGAAAATTCATATTCTCAATGGGTTATATCTGAATTTCAGTGGCATCTATAGTTCAAGGCATTGGAGGCTGAGGTGTGCTATGTGTGTTAGAGAAAGAGTGGAATACAATTGGATCTGAACAATGACTGCTGAAGTGTGTTTTATGACTGTTAGCATAATGGAGATCTGTTTACCAGAAATACATGATAGACTTTAGGCAAAACCAAATAAAATATATCCTGCCAGGAGCAGAGTCCAGGAACATGTGTTCCATGGGTCTTCGGTGAGAAGAAAGGCAGAAGGAAGTGACCTCATATTAGACAAATTATCAGGCAGATTGATAGACAAAGGAGACACAGAGTAAATTCTTAACTCTGTACTACATCCTATTGGTCGCTGATGGTCAGTAGGTTATGAGGTGCTGAAGAGTTATTGCTATTGGATTTGGACCTCTACCCTAAGGAAGTATGGCTGTTCCCAAGTCAAGCCATTCTGGTTTACTGTTAGTGTTATTAAAATAAACAGGGGGCAAAATCATTTTGGCTGAGCTAATCTTACTATACAATAAAGAACTTGCATTTGATGATAATTGCAATTGATGGATTTCTTTCCTTTTGCACCCACAGTCATGGCTGCACAGTAATGTCAAGCAAATATTACGAAGTTAGGAAATCAAATATTTAATGACTGGGCAAAGATAGTCCTAAAATGAGAAAATAGAATTTTAAAATAGAAGAAAGATCTTATTGCCCATAAAGAAAGGGGAAAAAATGGATCATGGTCAGCCCATGGTTCTACCTTTCTTCTACTATAGAATTCCAGAAGGAGGAGAAGTAGAAAGGGCAGGGGGAAATAAAGTAGTAGCTAGACTAAGACTGTCTATGTGATATGCAGTGTGCTAATACACACTCAGAATACCATGGAGAACTTCACTTATATGATTTATCACAAGCAGCAGCCTTTCAGGACATTTTTCATAGCTTGATTTCATCTTGGAAGGTCACAAGTCACACAGACCTGATTTACAGGAGATCTGATGGCACAGCAGAAGCTTCAATTAATGTTCTGACATGCTTCCTCTTTACAAGATACTTAAAAAAAAAAAAAACAGGATATATTAATATAACAGCATCTCTGATATGTGCTGGAACCCATCAGAGTGATCAGACCTCATGGATTATAACCATATGGTATCTGCCAGAAAGCTGAAAGAACCTTTGAAATCTGATACTTGCCTCTTCCAAGAGAACATTCATTAATGTAGCACATTGGATCTTTTGTCCTGTTTGGACACCTGTTCAACGGGTTCTTTTTTTGCGAGCTATTTTCAGCAAAAGGTAATTTTCCAAAGATACACAAAGAGCATAGAGTCCTTTGAGAAGCACTTTCTACAGCACCAATGCTGAAATCAGCTTTTGCCATCTCATCCTCAGCAGGTGTTAAGCTGTTTCCCAGCACTAATTTAGTTTGACAGATTGCCATCAGCCATCATCTGCAACTAATCAATTTGTCTGTGTAGATAAGGACAGCCGTGGTCTTGGGCAGATTAAGCTGGGTGTGTTAATGACCTGTCATGCACAGTGACTTGTCCAGGAGCAGGAGAGGTACTACAGTGATGAAAATGAGATCGAAGGAGGATGGTTTGTTATGGCAAATTGAATGCTAAAAACAAGCAGAGAGACTTATTACTTATTGTGGTGAGACAATGCTAAAAATATATGCCTTTAAAGTAAAATTGATATTTTTTTCTTGGCAGAGTTGTCCTTATTTTATATTAGTATGTATAAGGCACAGTTCAGAATATGTTTGTTTCAACATTCAAGGTTTTTTTTTAAAGAAAAGTTTCTAGTCCTTCTAGTACAGTGTGTGTGTGTGTGTGTGTGTGTATGCACACACACACACACAATTGTGAAATTATGACTTCATTTATTATTTCCATACTTTCTATGTAAGAGACAGTGCCTTTCATATGCTGGGTTTCACCTTATCTAAATGTTGGATTTTATCTTGTATAAGAGTTAAAAAACATCACATAAACATTGGACAGTTTCATTAGGCTTTCAGTAAGCTGGGATTGTATAACTTGACCTTATGTAAACATGAAACTCCAAAAGAAATGTACTGCTGTTAAACCTGAGAGGCCCAATGTACATTATTTATAAGGTCTGAGCAAGCAGAAACATACTTATTTGGCACCCAAAATATCACAGAGATGGTACTAAGCAATTTTTTAAAATAAATAGATGAAGTCATCCAGGAGGCTATCTTGACTTGAGAACATACTTTTCTTTTAACTACAGATATTTCGCAAGCAAATCAACAACTGGCCCTTATATTCAATTGGTTTCAACCAGAACTGATTACCTTCTGCTACTAACACTGATTCAGTTTTTCAAAAGATACTGTGTTTGTGTCTGTTACAATGGTGGGTTGCAGAATATAAGTTGTTGGCTTGCTAGCTACCCTCTAGATATGAGATCCCAGCTTGCGTAGAACAGCATGATAATGGTTGGGTTTTGACTCTGCTTGTACTTCTCAGCATGTCCAAACTGACAGTACTGTTCTTATAATTTGCAGGAATTTATAAGAACATTACAAGAGTCAGTATATCCAAAGCGAACAGTATTGTTCTTATAATTTGCAAGAAATGCAGCATGAAGCACTGATGCAAATAGTCTCTACCTTATCTATTTTATGAAGAAGCATTATGCAACAGCCTTAATTGACTAAAACTATGAGGAACAGTGAAGAATAATTTCTAGGGGCCCATCTGGTGAAAACCGTGGCATAAGGATGAACACAACTTGGAATTTAAGAAAAGTAAATGGTAAAGAACAAGAATTAACATGTTCAATTGGATGTTTGTAAAACTAAAAGAAAGAAGAAGGGTGTAACACATCAGCATAATGGTGGTCTCCTCTGGTAGAGTGGAGTTGAAGAATGCAGCAGGAAGTGGATTATGGATAAAAGAGCTAAAATGTATGTCAGAATGTACAGATCTGTGGTTCAAGCATCAGTCTGTTCATACATACACATGGAAAAAGGATGAATCAGGAAGCACAATTGAACTGATTGTGTATGAAGAAAGATGACAAACAGTACATAAGGATATAAGGGTGACAAACAGTTCTGAATGTGGGACAAGAATCTGAAGACTGGATTTCAGGAATAAACAGTCATGGAAGAAAAATAAAATGGGGCCGGAAATGAGAATGAAAATAGAAAAACTGCAGGAACAGAAACCGCAAGTATTGTACGAAACAAAAGAAGTATTAGAAGATCCTTTAATCTTGTATCAAGAGTAGAAAGTAGACATTAGGAAAGAGGATGTAGAAGCTGCTTGGAATAGTATGAAAAGGATTAAGGGACAGAGAGAGACAGAAGTGTGTGGAGTTACGTTGATGAGAAATACGAAAAACCATCCTTGGTGGAATGGAGGCAAGGAAACACACAGAAACACACACACACTTCCTCAAAAACGTGGGTGTCTAAAAAGAAATGATGACAAGATGTCATAGAGTAAATGCTGAGAGAATGTTAGAAAATGATAAGGTGACAGAGTGGATAATGTAACTAGAAAAAATATTAACGTGGGGTGGCTGTGTGAATTAATTGTCTGTACGCGACAATTGGAAGCATGTGACGATTGTTCTCATGTGGAAAGTGAAGGAAACAACAACGCAAATCAGTGAAAACAAAAACTAGATTTTCAGCTGTGCTCCTTAAGGTATTTGAGAGCCAGTTTGGTACAGTGATTAAGGTGCTGGGCTAGAAACCAGGAGACTGAGAGTTCTAGTCCCACCTGAGGCATGAAAGCCGGCTGGGTGATCCTGGGCCAGTCACTTTCTCTCAGCCAAACTCAACTCGCAGGATTGCTGTTGTGGGGAAAATAGGCAGAGGAAGGAGTATTAGGTATGTTCGCTGCCTTGGGTTATTTATAAAAATAATAAAGGTGGGATAGAAAATAAAATAAAGAAAAAATAAATTTGACACGAATCGGATTAAGGAACAAGATCTGGGAAGTACAGTATGCATTTATACCAGGGTAGGGGAAGCACACACCAGATTTTGGCTCTCCAGCAAGTCACTGAGAACTATAGAAACATGAGAAAGAATGTTTATGCATTTATTTATTTTAATGCATGTATGTATGTATGTATGTATGTATACTTTATCAGAAAGGATAACATAAGCGGACAGGCTTAAAATATGGCATGTTGTTGTTTATTCGTTTAGTCGCTTCCGACTCTTCGTGACTTCATGGACCAGCCCGCGCCAGACCTTCCTGTCGGTCGTCAACACCCCCAGCTCCCCCAGGGATGAGTCCATCACCTCCAGAATATCATCCATCCACCTTGCCCTTGGTCGGCCCATCTTCCTTTTGCCTTCCACTCTCCCTAGCATCAGCACCTTCTCCAGGCTGCCCTGTCTTCTCATTATGTGGCCAAAGTATTTCAATTTTGCCTTTAATATCATTCCCTCAAGTGAGCAGTCTGGCTTTATTTCCTGGAGGATGGACTGGTTTGATCTTCTGGCAGTCCAAGGCACTCTCAGAATTTTCCTCCAACACCACAGTTCAAAAGCATCGATCGTCCTTCTCTCAGCCTTCCTTATGGTCCAGCTCTCGCAGCCATATGCTACTACGGGGAACATCATTGCTTTAACTATGCAGACCTTTGTTGTCAGTGTGAGGTCTCTGCTCTTGACTATTTTATCGAGATTTGTCATTGCTCTTCTTCCAAGGGTTAAGCGTCTTCTGATTTCCTGACTGCAGTCGGCATCTGCAGTAATCTTCGCACCTAGAAATACAAAGTCTTTCACTACTTCTACATTTTCTCCCTCTAGTTGCCAGTTATCAATCAAGCTGATTGCCATAATCTTGTCTTTTTTTTGAGGTAGCTGCAAGCCAGCTTTTGCACTTTCTTCTTTCACCTTCATCATGAGGCTCCTCAGTTCTTCTTCGCTTTCAGCCATCAAAGTGGTATCATCTGCATATCTGAGACTGTTAATGTTTCCTCCAGTGATTTTAACTCCAGCCTTGGATTCCTCAAGCCCAGCATGTTGCATGATGTTTTCTGCATACAAGTTGAATAGGTAGGGTGAGAGTATACAGCCCTGCCGTGCTCCTTTCCCAATCTTAAACCAGTCCGTTGTTCCACAGTCTGTTCTTACTGTTGCTACTTGGTCATTATACAGATTCTTCAGGAGGCATACAACATGACTTGGTATCCACATACCACTAAGAACTTGACACAATTTGTTATGGTCCACATAGTCAAAGGCTTTAGAATAGTCAATCAAACAGAAATAGATGTTTTTCTGAAACTCCCTGGCTTTTTCCATTATCCAGCGGATATTGGCAATTTGGTCCCAAGTTCCTCTGCCTTTTCTAAACCCAGCTTGTACATCTGGCAATTCTCGCTTCGGTGTTGTCCATCTGGTGAAGTCCATGTATAAAGCCGTCTCTTAGGTTGCTGGAAGAGAGTGTTTGTTATGCAGAGTGAGTTATCTTGGCAAAATTCTATCAGCCTGTGTCCTGCTTCATTTTGTTCTCCCAGGCCATGCTTATCTGTAATTCCAGGTGTCATTTGACTGCCCACCTTAACATTCCAGTCTCCTGTGATGAAAATAACATCTCTTTTAGGCGTGTCATCCAGTAGGTGCTGCAGATCCTCATAGAACTGCTCTACTTCAGCTTCTTCAACATCTGTGGTTGGGGCGTATATTTGGATCACTGTGATGTTAGATGGCTTGCCCTGAATTCAAATTGAGATCATTCTATGTTTTTTTGGATTGTATCCAAGCACTGCTTTAGCCACTTTACTATTAATTAGGAAGGCTACTCCATTTCTTCTGTGGTCCTCTTGTCCACAGTAGTAGATCTGTTGGTCATTTGATGTGAAGTGGCCCATTCCAGTCCATTTCAGTTCACTGACGCCCAAAATGTCTATCTTTAATCTTGACATCACACCAATAACCACATCCAATTTGCCCTGGCTCATAGATCTTACATTCCAGGTTCCGATGGTGTGTTGATCCTTAGAACATCGGATTCGCCGTTCACCACCAGCACCGTCGGCTGCTAGCCATCCTTTTGGCTTTGAGCTAGCTGCGTCATGATGTCTGGGGCTAGTTGAACTCATCCTCTGTTCCTCCCCAGTAGCATTTTGACCATCTTCCAACATGGGGGGTCTCATCTTCCGATGGTATAAAATATGGCATAGCTTACATGAATGTATAATCAAAGGTTGGTTGCTGAATCTGACGAGTGGCATATGAAAGCAGGCATCAGATTATTAGATAATGGTTGTTCAGGACTGAGCAGAGTGTAAGACAAGTCTGTGTGATCTCCCTTTGGTTGTTCTAATGTACTTCTGGATAACTTAGGCATATCCATGATTATCGTATAGGTGTGCTGGCTGAGGATGTAATGTGTATGTACTTTTGTATGCAGATGATGCCATGGTGTTATCGGAGAACCCAAATGATTGGGAGTGAATGTCAGACTGTCTGATTCAACAAGAAGCATGAACCTGCAAATTAATGTATCAAGAACCAAAGTAGCTGCTTTGACAAAGAAAATTAAGCGAGTTGTAAATTACACATACTTGATAATAAATAGTTGAATTAGTGTACCTCGGTAGAAGGTTTACCATATGTGAGAAAATGGATGGAGACATTTTCAGGTGTGCAAATGCTGGTAGAAATGAAGTTGGTAGCATGTAGTCCACTGCAAGAAATGAAGGTGTATCCAAAGAAGTGAATATGGCTGTGTGTAAGAGTATGCTCCTACCCATTTTATTATATAGAAGTGAAAGTGGGGTATGCCAGTAGAAACATAAAGTAGGTTGAATGTAGTGGGGATAGTTAACTTGAGACGTCTGTGTGATAAAAGAAGAAGAGGTAGGGTCAAGAATGGATGGATACTGAATTAATCTGGGTTGAATGCAAAACTGAGTTACCAGGGCCAAAGAAACATACAATGTAGGATGAATGAGGAAGAATTGAAAAATCAGGTTGATTTGTAATTTACACACACACCCATGGAGATGAAGAAAGTAGTGATAAAGTGAGTTAGAATTTATGAAATGACTTCATTAGTATATTTGTGAGATAACTTTGTTTTGAAATATCTAATTTATCACTGGGTACAACTTTCAGTTTAATCACTGCATTGTTTAATTGTTTCCTTCCTGGTTATTTCTTGAATTGTATCTATTTAACATTTTTAAGTCATGTATTGCCACATTCAGTAGCAGTTTTCTTATATGTAATTAATTTTCCCATAGAAATTATTAAGGTATACTCAACCATTGTCAGTCTCTTAAAGGCTGCCACACCCCTTGCATTATCCTCATAGCATCTGGCCAAATATGTCAACTTCACATATGTTCCAGACTCTAATAAATGTTTTTTTTTTTTTTTTTCTTTGACTCTATGAAGATTTTATCCAAGTGAAACTTGTTGCTTGAAGGTTACCATTAGGCATCCAAATAAGTCAACTTGCTTTGTAAAGAATTTGTCATTAAGACTGCCAGATCTCAGATCTGTGAAACATCTGAAGGATCACTAGATTGTAGCAAAGAGATACAGAGACTCTCTTTCCTGCCGTTTAGAGGTTGTCTGGACTGTTTCATTGTTTATCAAATGATAAGGCTACTACTATTCACTCTAACAGAAATAAGAAGTTGATGAAATATTTGTTATTTATACACACATAAACAGATATACATATACACAGACAGACAAAATATATGCATGTATGTATGTATGTATGTATGTATGTATGTATATATGTATGTATATAATTTATCCCTCTATATAATAATTCAAATCTTCCCAGATCCATGTTGCAGGTTGCAACTGAACATGAGGTTGGATGGGCTCCAATGAACTTAGCTTGCATTGGATTGTGGCTTTAGATATCTAGGAATGTTCAGTGTCTCGCCTGTATTTGAACACATCTCAGAAGCCTACTCTCATTTTGACATAGCTGGACTAAATACAGGAAATACAGTTCCAGCCAGAATCACAGATAACAGCTACAACTGTGTAAATAGGCCTTATTATGAGGGATAGACATCAGCTAGACCATTTGCTTTCTGGAATGGAAAAATATTAATAGCATTTCCAATGAAAACAAAATACTGTGTGTTACAGCAGGCAGTTTGATCTGTCTATTTCACAGCTTCACTCTCCTTAAGAATAAGGAACATTGAGAATAAAGGGTTTTCTCTCCAGGAAAACAAGAAGACTGCATGGAAACTTACCAACAGCTTTAGGTGAGGATAGATTCATGGTATATCAATGATCTCCATTTTTAACAGGATGCATAATGCAAAATGCATTAAAAATGAAAGAAAT
The DNA here is from genome assembly GCF_035149785.1 of Candoia aspera. NCBI lineage: Eukaryota > Metazoa > Chordata > Lepidosauria > Squamata > Candoiidae > Candoia > Candoia aspera. The sequence continues at coordinate 4,181,322 of NC_086157.1, forward strand.
GTGCAGATAGTGAGCATATGATAGAACTATCAGATCTGAGTTTGCAAACATCTGGATCACCAATAGATTCCAGCAAATAATGATATTTTTTTGTTGACATCCAGTGGTATTCTGGATTTTTGCAGCCCAGATCTGGTAGTCTTAGCAAAAGGATGAGGCTTAAATTCCCCTCCAACTACAGCTGACCCCCCCACCCTCTCTCCCTCCCTCCCTCCCTCCCTCCCTTTTTTCCTGTGGCCCCTGCAGTTTTTTTTAATCTAGATTCCCAGTGAGAAATTTTCAGTTTGCAGAGATGATCTCCAGCCTCCATCAGAAAGCCACGTAGGAAAATAACTTGCAGGTGTATGAAACATTGTGTATGATATGATCAATGATAATATTTTCCTATGAAAGGAAGCAGACAGCATATTAGCTTGAACACTATTAAAAGAGAGGAATTGATAAAACAACATATATATTGGGCTACTGCTCATCAGAATAAATTGGCAACAGATGAAAACTCTTAAAAAGCTTGTCACCTTCACAATCACAATAATACCCAATTATTCAGCCTAAGGCACAAGGGGGGAAAATGTATTGTCAAGAACTGTGCCATTTCTGCTATGATCCCTTGACTATTCTCAAGGACTGTCATGTTTTTGATTCTAACATCTTTGTATGTTGCCTTTTGTTATGAGATGATGTGTATATTTAAATATTTTCCTCACAACTCTTCATTTTCAAGATCTGAAGAGCAGCTTGGACAAATTGTTGTTATTTAGACATTTTCAATTAATATTGAAGTTGACAGCCAAAGCCAGATGCGTTTGAGAAACTAAATTTACCTAGCTGATTAGGGGGAAGTCAGGAAATCATGTGTCTAAGGCCAAGTGTTCAATTTCTGGAAAGACAGATCCCAGATATCAGAAGATAACTTAGCGGTGAGGAAAATGAACAGTACTCATATTGGAACATTTAAACCATATTAAATAAGTGAATGGGTTCAAACACATTTTTTTTTAAATAATATTATTTAACTATTGTTAATACTGTTAAAAAAGAAAAAAAAATCCTACTAGGGTAAACTCATGGGGGTGTAGGTGGGAAACCCAATGTAATCCTAGTGTGAGAATTTTATGCTTCATTTAAGGATGGGGCAAGCATCTTCTTTCCTTCCCCATTTATGTGCTAAGATGTCATTACAAATAATAACAATAATTGACTTCAGTGTTCAGTTCCAAGACTGATGGATGGATTTAATGTCTTTATAGAGGTGGTTAAAGGACGTTACACAACAACAACAACAACAACAACAGAGTTTTATACAGTACCTATCACTTGAGCAGTAAAATTAAAGGATCAATTAATTATTGAAAGGGTGGTGAAAGTGATCTGTCTTTGTTGTTTCCCTAAGTAGTGGGGGCCAAAAATCCTTGGGAGAGCATTATGTAGTCAAGAAGATACACAGGAGAAGGCCATTTTGCTTTCTTAGTAGTTGAGCTTCTGGCAGAGGGCTATCTTCAGAAGGCCTTTCATAGATTCATAGTGGGAGATGTGGTCACTTTGGGCATAAGAAACCAATGCAACAAATGCCCAGGAGATAATTGGCGCTCAGTATAGTTGTTGTTATTGTTGTTGTTGTTTGTCCCAGTGCAGGCATGAAGTAATGAGATACCTGGTTATTGTGATGGATAAGCCTCCAAACTCGAACCCAAGGAGACCATGAGATCTAGTCCTCCCTTGGGGATGGAAATCTGCTTAAGTGACTGTGGGCCAATCACTCTCACTCAGGTTAACCATCTTGCAGAGCTGTTGTTTGAGGAAAAATAGGAGGAGGGAATATTATGTGCTCCATGTTGAGTTGTTGGTGTCAGGAGACATCTCTGCAATGAAGATTCTTCTAATGTTGTATTTTATCTTTTTCCCCCCCCGACTGATGGATTGAGAGATCAGTACTACTCAATCACTGTTCAGCCACTTTCTCTGGGCTCTACAAGCCCTCCTTTCACATTTCTTTTACTTGTGTTTGTTTTATGTCCCATGACCCATAGAAATGGATTACAGTATTTTAATTTATTTGCTTTGCTGTTGTTTTACAAGGAGTACTGAGAAAAGCTGTATAGAACATACTAAAAATTGAACCTGTTTGGGCTTTGTCATATATCATGTCTGATGCATGAAAGCAATCTTTTATTTTATTAATCTCACTTTAAGATCATAAGGAAGACATAAAATATTCTTTAATATTTAAATATTGATTTATTAATATGGGTGATTCCAACTCTTTATTTCAAAGACCTTGCAAATAACTAATATTTACCCTAACAATATTCCTTCCAATAAATCACTTGGATTTTATTATATTTTATATGTATATTTATTGATATTATTCTGATTTTATTGTATTTTATACTGTTTTACTGTGAACCGCCCAGGGTCCCAGGTAATAAAAATATGATAAATAAATAAATAAATAAAAAAGATCCCAATATTCTCAACCCCACCCCCCACCCCCCCAAAAAAGTAGATTCATTATCATCCTGAATACATTCTGGTGCTGAGAATAACTTAGGAATTTTAGATGTTGATAATGAATCTGGCCAGAATGTGAAATCAAAACATGTTTAAATTAAATATATTGACATTTCCCAGTTTAAGATAATCCAAATTCCTCTTCCAATACTCAAACTCTTTAGACATGTGATTTGTACTTAACTGCTCTAATTTATTAATGCCCCTAGTAGGCCATGGTCAGAAGGAGAAGGAGATGAACGAAAAAGAAAACAACAACAACAGTGATTTTCAGGTGGGATTATGTCAAAGTTGAAGACTATGTGAACAAGGGTCAGAATTAAGCATTTGTTCAAACATCTTCTAAATAGATCTTGCAACTTCTAAAACTTGAAATGCAGTATTATAATGAGTAGAATACACCATGATGTCAGAGAGTTCATAGAGTGACTTCCTAATTGGGGATGGCTGTAAGACTTGATCACTTGAATTCCAAAAAGAAGTGGAAGTCAAAAAGTGTGTCCAATGACCAAGCCAAAAGTCAGGCAAATGTAACTCGCACATGCACACTCACACACAGACACACTTCCAATGGTAATGACACTTTAAGTAAATACATCTAGGTGTTATAATAAAACCACAATAACTTTTCAATCTGCTTGGAATGCCGTGAATGTATTGACATGAGAATACTTCTTGAGCACACATATCACTCTTGAAATATTTACTTTTAAAATAGTTGTCACCTTCCCTATAAACTAATTTGAATTTTTAACCATCTTTTTATACCAATATTAATCTGAGATTAAATATTCTGAAGCATTTACTGCTTCTGATAAAGATTCCCCACCACTTCACCCACCTGGATACTTATTCCAAGTTATTTCAAAGGATTAAAACACCTAGTTAAGCCCCACTTTTTACAGATTTCCATAGATACATTCATTAATTTTAAAAGCAGTAGAATTATGTAATTTCCTTAGTGAAACATGGCCATGTTCATGGGATTAAATAGACAATATTTTGCAGCCAACTTTCAGCATTCATTTCCTTGAGATGCTTTTAAACTCTGAGTCATTCATCCATTACAAATAAATCTGCATAGTAGATGTGCCTATTCTTAAAAGTCAAAAAAAAAACTCATCTTTGAACCATGCAGCTGATCCTCTGCTGTTTATCCACATTTGTTTGAGTTGAGATGAAAAGAAAAGGAGAGCAGCAATTATTTACACTTACCTTTGGTTTTTTTGTTTTTTTTTAATTTGGATAACACAAGGAAGATTAAGCATAATCAGTTCCAGCTGGGATCTCAGGAGCATGGGGACAATGGGTTCACAAATTGAGTTTACCTGCTATCCATGGATTATAGAAAAAGCATCCTGAAAAACTGGATTTAATTAGCAGCCTGTTCTCTTGAAATAAACAGGAAGGCAAATATAATGATGGATATGAGGAAATTTTGCATCAGACACTGATTTTTGAATGGAATTAAAATAGTAGTGTTTTGCATAATTTGAGTTGCATCAGGAGTCTACATCACACCAATAAGTGTTAATTAAGTTTAAGATGCTATCTAGTGTAGAAGGTATTTTAAAAATAATAGGTATGATTCAAGAGATGCTGTTATGCTTTCTAAGCAAAATTAACAATTGCCTCTGATGAGATGATGAAAATAAATATGTGGTCCCAATTGCTTTACAAATACCATTACCTTAAATACAGATGCTATTAATTTTGATATCCAAATCAACAGTTTTAGGTTTCCTTTAGTTAGTACACCAGCCTCAGCAGGTGGTGCTTTCTAATCTGTCTGGTTTGATTTCAAAAGTTAAGCAGGATTAGCCCTGGTTAGTACTTGGATGGGGGAGCCACCAGGGGTACCCAGGGATGTTGACCTCTCTGGAGACACGAACAAACATCCCAGAAGCATGCAAAACTGCCAGGCAAGGTGTGTGGCCACAATCTCTAGGAACTTTTTCTTTTCTTTTTTTCTAACAATCTAAGTGGATAGTTTACTGGAAACTGGAACTGATTTGCAAAACTTCATGGTACAAGTACAATCAGTGATGACACAATGATGGTTTTCTCCTGACCAAGTATCTCCATACTTGGATTGCTCTCTGAGAATATTCATATGATACACAAAGATACATTAGTCATATTCTGGAGCCTCACTGGGGAATTAGGATAATACGAACTCTGCTTATTATCAGTGGGTTTGCTTGTGATTTGACTTAGTCTTTTTTGGAAGACTTTCAAATCTTCTTGTAGGTTTCCATTTTATATTGCATTTTGGATTCCAGACCCTACTTTAGAATCCATCTAGCACCAAACAACCCATCTGCCAATTTGGGTGGGAAAAAAAAAATCCCTCTCATGCCTGTCACATCATTTTATTCAATTGTTATTTCAATACTAATTGTTAATTATTTCTACACCAAATTCCTGGGCCATGGATCCCATGGTCTATATGGCTGACCTGGAGCTGTCTTCAGTGCTAAGCATCATTGTTCATACTTGTGAAAAACAAGCAAACAAATAAAAGAGGGAAACTTTTAACTATTTCAGAGAGTCCCTCCTCTAGTGCTAATTAAAACCAGTTTCTATTTTCCTGACAAAAAAGGAAACAAGATCTTAGACTGGAGACAGTATTGTTTGATGAGCAAGATACTGCAATTGGTAAGAAGATACAGTAAGATGCAAGCGCAGCATTACTTTTAAATTTGTCAGAAATGTCAGGCCACACCTAAAGGCTGACTAAAAGGATACTTTTTCCCCAGAATCATATATTTTCATTCTTTGATATCTTTCTTCCTTTCTCACATTTCAGAGCACCTGTAGCAATCATGTCCTTTGCTAAGCTGTTGAGCATAGCAACGGAAGGTGGTCCAATAATAACACCTTAATTACCAATTTTAGTGCGTTTTCATCCTGTGCCAACACCTCACATGACACATCTTAATCAAATGTGATTTTGCTTGTTTTTCCTTGCGAAAAATGTGTAGGCTTTGGAGAGCTCTACATTTAAATTCAAAGAGAAAGGAAAACAATGTTTTCATGAATGCAAGCATCAGTACTGTAAAACATCCTGATGAACAGTATTGCATAATACAATCTTGCATTTATGATGTACAGTGCAGTCAAGAATGCTTAGTTCATTACTTCTTAAGCAACTCTGAGAATCAGAGTGTTACCTTTGGATTCCACTGGCTCTAGATTTAGCAATTCCACTCTAGGCTCAAAAGGTACATCACCTGATACATACAGTACATTAGGAGAAGTCTGTGCAGTTCTAAACAATTACAGTTGTCTAATAATATGAAAATGTACTAATTATGGAATAATTGAAATGGACCCAGTATTGATGAAATGGGCTAAGTACACATTGATCTATAGAACCCTATTTATAACAGAAGGAAATAAACTTCATTATAGCTTCTTATAATCTCTTGATGGAGTTTATTTAGTCAGTTAGTCACTCTCTTGACCTGTCTCAGCAATCACTTATGGTTCTTCCAAGGGCATATCAGTAATCTCTTTGATCCTGCCCATCCACCTTATCCATTGTCTTTTCCATCTTCTACTTCCTCAACCTCATTTTTCTACTTCATCATCCTCTCGCATCACATGCCCAAATAATCTGAGTTTCTGCTGATCATCAACTCAAAAGGATTAGTCAGCCTTCATTTGGTCCAAGATGAATTATTTGGGTCTTCTTACAGCTAAATGATCTAGTGCTATATTTTGAGTAATATACAAGATTTAGATTAAGATGACCCACCCTCATCATAAAAATCACAGAGTGAACTTGGGTCAATTCTTCCAATAGAAAGCTAAGGTGCTGCTCATAATATGTCAGACCACTTGCTTAGCATTGCCTATTCTGATCAGCAATGATAGCTTTCCAGGGACTCAGGCATAACACCCGGTATCTGAGGTTATTTTCATGGGGATATCAGGGGCAGAATACAGGGCCATATCAGCACAATCATAGGCAAATCTGTAAAAGAAAATAAACAGAGAGATAATGAAGTAGCATGCAAATCAGTAAGAGCAGATAAAAGGTAAAAGAAACATTTCTTTCATACATAATTAAGTTAAACATGAAAATTAAGAACAAATTAGGAGGGGATACCCCCTCTGCAGTGTCCTTGCATGCTGATTTATTTAACAAAAGAATGACAGGTTATTATGCATATATATTTCGTTCGATTGTGTACAATTCTCAGAAACTGTCTGCAGACAAGTCCCTGCAGTTTTCTTGGCAAGGTTTCTCAGAAGTGGTTTACCATTGCTTCCTTCCAAGGGCTGAGAGAAAGTGACTGGCCCAGAGTCACCCAGCTGGCTTCATGCCCAAGGCAGGACTGAAACTCACGGTCTCCCAGTTGCTAGTCGGATGCCTTTGCCACTACACCAAATTGCCATTCTCTCTCTATACACACACACACAAACACACACACACAGAGAGAGAGAGAGAGAGAGCATACACATACAGTGCACACACACAGCCCTATCTTTCTCCAGGGTCAGCCAAAGACTTCAAGCTCAGTGTGGAATTTGTTTCCCAAGTTTATCATCTAAGATAGGAGCTTTATGTTGTGAATGACTCCATGACACAAATGGCTAGAATAGCCTCTGGCTTAGATACTACAGTACACTGTTTGCATTTGAAGAGAGATTCCTTCCATATTGTCAGTAACTTTGCTCCCCAAACCCTTGGCAACATTTTCATGCTGCAGCATGTTGATCCTAACTGTTATCATCTTTCTTTCCTTGAGCTAGCCAATGTCCTCTCCAACTGGCCAATGTGGGAGTTCTATCTAAAACAAACTGGTGCCTAGCTGTGCTTGTTTTTCAAAAGAGAAACACAAGCTTCTGCTTTTAATGCCATTAGGCAGGGGAATGGGAAAGTTGGCCAACAGAGAAGCCAGAAACAATGTGTGATGAAAGTTTTGGGTATCAAACGAGTGACTAGCATCTTCACCATACAATTAGAAAGAGTATCAAACTCCTTGCCTTAATATACTAGCAAAAAAGCTTTCATATCTAGCTTTCAAGATTTTCTAACCTAATTCTCATTGCAATGAACCTGCCAACTCTGAACTGTTAGGAATCTTACTTTCTTGGTTGTGAGATGTGGTAAGGAGCTTGACACTATGGGGGAATGGTGGCAAGATGGCACAGTGACTACATTTCAGGAAGGGTGTAAAGCCACAATGGGGCAACAATGGGAAACCATATGTCACCCAGCTTCAGGGGATATACAACAAAACAACCTTCACTGCATTTCCTCTGAATGGCATGATGATAAACAATACTGTTTATCAATTCATTGTGTCAGATGCCTTAAATAACATGGGGAACTGCAAGGGTGCCATAAGTCTTAGATGGATATACTAGCAGTTTTGTGGATAGAGGGATACAGAGATTTACAGGAGTACCTCAAAATGTTGACATTGGAGCCTGCCAATTCATCTTGTGCCCAAATCGTTGGCCCCCTGAAGGTGCCAAGGTTAAGATCTTCCCATCTGGAATTTTGTATTTTGTATTTTGTATTTGTATTTTTAGGTATTTATATTGAACTGTTTTAGTGATTAGCTGCTTTTACTATTGCTAAGCTGCCCAGAGTCATTGTACACGAGATGGGCGGCAAAGAAATTTAAGAAATAAATGAATAAGCAAACACCCCTTAAAAAAATAATAAAGGGTTGAGGGGAAGAGAGACAGAGAAAGAGAAAAAACTGGAAACCAAACACTAAAGAATGCTTATGATTACTCCTAGTAGTACTAGCATAAGTAATAGCAGTCAGTAACATTAAGTGGTCAGTAGAATTATTTCTAGAATTTCTACCAGGACTTCTACAGTGCTAGTACCAGTAATATTAGTTAATGTCAGTAACCTACTGGTACTATTTCTACTACGAATACTAATAACATACCCTGGAATGCTGTTCCCCAATGAAGCTCATCAACAGGGACAGACTTAGAAATGACTAGTAAACCCTTATCTGAATGTAAGTTGGTTTTCTGTCTACATTTAGCACCATAACAGTATGATTTCTACTAGCAGAGCAAGCTGGGAAAACTGAACAGCTGAATATCTGCTATTTGCTTTTCTGGTACAAGAAATTGCATTTGTAGATCAAGCTAGTAACAGATGGAGAACAATTGGTGTATATAATTATTCAGCCTGGGCTCTTTTAAGTAGATAGGCTGGACGGTTCTCCTTTGGCTGAAAAGACAAAGAAAGGGAATAACACATGGCGAATAAACCTTTACAAAGTTTCTTTCAAAGAGGTCTTCTAGAAAAAAACCTGCAAATTAACTCTATTGATTAACATTTTTATTTTGAAAATAAAACCCTGACAAGTTACCACAGAGTGGATGTTGAAGGTCTGACGTTCATCTAGAGTGCTGCTGCACACTTGTGCATTAATCAGCCACGTTGATTTCAGTCTGCTACCTGAGGTGTCCATCTGTTGAAGCTTCTTCATTTTGCCAAGCTCATGAGAGCTTTGGCCCTCAGAATTTCTTGGTGCCAAAATATAAAATCCACCATACGGAAGTTCGAGCACACTGAAAAATCCCTCGGGGTGAGTGAGTAAATTAAAAGTGAGTCTTATTTGAACTGGTCTCACAGGATAGCCTGTTACACATTCTATAAGATTTCAGCTCTACAGAATATTAAAAGCCAAAGAGCTACTGTATATTTCTAGGGAAGTAATGAGTATTCCTGTTTTACAACGATGGAAGCAAATAAGAAGATCTAGCATAGGGAGGTGCAGGAAGGAACTGATTTGTCAAGATGTGGTTGAAGCTATTGTGAACTTAGCTCAATGTACAAATATTTGCTTTTCCTCTTTGTTTGTTTTAAAGTATCCCTCTTACTTTCCACATTAAAGCCCCTTCAAGATGCTGTCAATATTAGTACAGTTAAGCAATCAAAAGACATAATTATTTAAATATGTAAAAGTCATCAGCAAAACATAGATGCAGAGAGATGTTCAACATCTAAGGAAAAAGAGTGTCCCCAATACACAAGGATGGAAATGTGATCTTCATAGTTAATGGTAGAAACATGGGCTTCAAAGGGGTTGTAACCCAAGAGCAAAGGAGAAAAGAGAAATTTCCCAGGAAGAATTTCAGAGAGTTGGTGCCCCAGGAAGAGAAGCCTTGTTCCATGAAATCATCAGTCATACCTCAGAAGACAAGATAAGCTGAAACAAAGAGTCTGAGAAAGATATCTTGGCTGATCTTGGAAGCTAGTCAGTGTTGAACCAAGTTAATGCTCAGATAGAGGCATGTGGACATCCTAGGGCTTTTGGCTGGCCTGGTAGGCGGAGGAAACAATTTGGAATAAATAAAGGCAATCTCCTGTCATGCTGCCCGTAAAACTGCATGGATATGATCTTCAGAAGTCAAGCTTAATTCTTTTGAAGAGCCAATCCTCTTAATATACACTGTGAAGCTTTTGCTTCAAGTGAATGATCTTCAGAGTACTGAAAATTGACATTTAGGTCCATTTCATGCCAGCCTTTAAAAAAGCATATCATACACTTACATAAAGATTCAGTACTTCATTTGGTATTGTTTTCCATTAGTACTTCAGTCAGGCTTATTCAGAAAAACAATGATCTGTTGATTTTGTAACATTTGGAATAGAAATTACTGGGCCATTTACTGCTGGCAACATTATGTTTGGCAAACTCAGTTCCATTTTAAAGCTAGAATGTTATGAGTTTTCTTATGTTTTCCAAGGCATTATGTATTGGAGACGTGCTTAGTGGATGTTAGGTGCAGTGGCTGTTACATTTCTTATGAAATGTGACCTCACAGGTTAAACCACAATTACTATACAGAGTGGAATTGCAGCAATGGAATATAGGAGGGCTTTAAGTTGCTCCCTGTCTGCGGGATGCCTGAAGCACATTTTATTGTCCTAAGAAGCTGCTGTAAGAGATTCTAAGGACTTTTTTCCCCCCCTGAAGATGCTCTAGGGAAGAGTGGAAGATTTGAGAGAGAAGGGAAAAAGATTGCAAATAGTGAATGAAAAACATTTACTATAGATGACTGTGGAGGAGAGAGATTTTTTTTTCCCTCACTCATCCAGAAGCATCATTGTTGTAGCCAATAAGAAGTAAATTGAGATCCACAGCTTCATTCCAGTTTAAGATTGTGCAACAGCCGATAATTCAGAAGAGAGGTCAAAACATTTGCTCATGTTGAATGATGTTAAGTCTGTAGCGTTAGATGGATTTCACTGTCACGCTGAAGCCTCCACACCTTTCAATAAACTAAATTCATATTGAAATCTGCCTTGCATTTTTGCAACAACAAAAGATTCCCAGTGGAACAAGCCTCCTTTTTTCTACGTTTGTCTAAGGATGCTTAATAATTTCTTGGTGAGGTTTCTGGACTTACATTATTACTGGAAGTGGTGGAGGGTGCAGTTGCTTATATTCTCTCTGAGACATCCTTCTGCCGGTGGGTGAAGCTCAAAAAAAGCTCATTTGGAAAAGTTTGTGATGGTTCTCTTGGGGTTTAATTGGTTTATTTTATTTCTCTGAGCATTCCCAAAGGCTCAGTGTGGTTAACAGTCAAAAATATCATAAAAAGAATTCCAAATTCCAAAATGTCCCTCCCCAAGCAAGATTACAAGGTACAAAGGACAAAATGAAAGGTCATATGTTTGCCAGCACATCCCAACATTTATGACATAACGTCCTCCTGGGTGAGATGGAAAAATAGGGGACACAGGGAGACTATGTGTGGCAGGAGAGTTAATTGTACAATGAAATTTAGGACAACTGCATGCTCCTGTAACCACCTTTAACTAAGTGCAAAGATAATTTAACCTACCTTCTCTCCTCCTTTTAAATAAATCTCAAAGGGGAATTTATTTCATAAAACTGAATGAGAAATGATTAAATATTTTCACACCTCTGTACTATAACAAGCAGTCAGAATGGGGTTCCAGTAAACAGCTGTGGCTCACTCCATATTATCAATTTAAGTTGGCATAAAGAAACTTGGGTTTCTCAAAATCTGGCCCCCTAGATTATGGTTTTGGCTTAGCCTTAGGGAAACTATTGTTCTACTATTACTTATCAGCAAGCATGGTTACTTAAATTTATTGTGCTTTTGAGATCTTTCAGACAATGAAAAAGGTCAGGTGTGTATCTTGAAATTAACACACAATGAACTCTACTAGTTGATCACATTTATTCCTTTCAGGTTGATACTGGGAATAGGCTAGTACTGTCAATTGCAGCGGCTGAAAAAAGGGAAAAAAGGAAAAGAAACCCGATGGTTTCTTTTTGGGGAACAAAAATCCCTTCCAGTTTGAAAACTACAGTTAAACATGTTGCACTGTGCCTCCAGTTTCAATATGGCAGGAAACAGCACACTAGAGCTGGTGTCTTAACCGGGACTCCAGATGGTCAATAGTGATATTATGCGATATCCCAAATTGTGTTAGCTTACATGTTATACAGCTCATGTGCTCCCAGTTCTCTTCATCAAACATCGTTAACTGATCATCAGACATAGCTGATGCCAGAAGCAGCCCGAGCAGCCTGCAACCTCGACCTGTAGCCTAGGTGAACTCCCAGCTCTTAGGTACCCACGTCATCCAGTTCCAGAGTCTTCTGAAACAGTTCTGAAGTATACCGTGTAAAGTGTTATACACAGGGCTTCCCTCAAATATGGTCCCCCAAAAATCAGTTAGTGAAAATTGTTGGCAGCAAGAAGACTGACTAGAACTGGACTTACGGACATATTATGAGAGTTTCATCCAATCTTTCACTGGCTCTCAATTCACTTTTGATCCCAACTCAAAGTGTTATTAATAAAATCATTCACAGTTTTGAAGGAACCCAACTTCTGGCAGTTTCCAACTGTTTGGAAAGCCATTTCAGAGGTTGTGTTCCAAGTCATCTCCTATATGAAGCAGAATCAGGAGTAGTTCTTTCAGGACCGTTCCAGCCTCTGGAATATCCAGGGGGAGTACTAACTCTCTGTATTTTCAGCATATACAGAATATAAATAAATAAGTAGACCCACAATGTCTTCATTTATTAGTAGGTAAGTAAACTGTCAATTTAAAACATTGCCATGTCCAGTTTCTTTACTTTGCAAAGGTTGAGTGAATATATAATAGCTTTAATTGTGTTGATTTGGTAGAATGTGTTTTAAGAAATGCTAATCAGTCAAGCTTTTAAAAGGACATCTGAAAGAACATACACTGGACAGCAGGATCTGTGTATATATGAAGGTGTTTATGTACAGCAATTTTATTAACACACTCCTAAATACTGTCAAGAAAAATGTTGAAACAAAAATAAATAGCAAAACCATTCCACCCACATGGTCCTGCCTTTCCCTTTTATTATTTACACATTGAATTCTGGATCCATATGTTCAGCCCACAAAATAATCAGATATCTTGTCTGCAGAAAACTGGGTGAAGTATGGAATAGAAGCACCGCAAGGAAAATCACGTAATGCTGGAATCCACATAGGAAAATAAAATTTCCACTCTGTAGATGCTGTGTCTCAAACAAGCTGAATACTAGACCTTTTGCTCAGAAAATGGACATGTTTCTGTTCCACACTGAGAAATAACAAGGCTAACTCTGGAACAAATTTTAGCACAGTCAGTGGTATTCGCAATATGCCAGCCAGAGTTTATAGCTTAAATATAATTATATGTACTTGATGCATAAAGTATAACAGTGCCATAATTTCTGGTTCTGTGTTATACCATCACTTGAATCTGCAGGACAGGAACAAGACATGCATTACAATGCACCACAGCTCATCATGCTAAAACAAGTTTACATTTTCTTGGCATTCCTTTCATTAGTAATCATGATATCTACAACTCATACAGCTCCTTAAATTGAATGAGACCTATAAGTCCTGTCAGGTCAGAGAAGACAAACACAAAGCGTAGGTTATTGGGTGGATCAAACTGAAGCATCCCATCATTTCCCATTCTTGCTTAAAAAGTTGAATGTCAGTTTTGATTAATGAAAGTTCAGACATTCAATGTCTTCAGTTAACTGGGAGACCACCATGAACTTCTTGAGTGAATAAAGCAACACAAATCTATGGTTGGACACAGAACATTTCTTCATGCTTGCTGCATCTGCATGCTGTTCTTTTGTTAGATTATTTCACACATTTGGATGCCAGACCAGGTGCTAAATTAACAAATAAGGTAATACTCATGCAAACCTGCCTTATACCCAGATAAAGCACCTGCCAGATAACTGAGTGGCATAGTTATTACCGCATCATTTCATTGCATTATTTTAAATAATCCAAGGGTGTGGGACAGTGAAGATATTGCTGAGATGAAAATTTCATCTGCATTTGGAGGGTACTCATGTTCCTTCATGTTGGTAATATAATTGTTTATTTAAAAATTGGAAGATGACATTTTTAATGACATTCTCATGAAACATTCTTGTATGTAAACATCTGGCTTTCACTGAACAATGTTTCTGAGATTCTCCACCATCCTCATCTTCTTATATCTCTATTAAAGGCCAGGAGAAGGAGTAGCCACATCTATTTGAAAGGGTGCTTTACAAAGTGCCCCTTGCAATATTTCAGCTTCAAACTATGCTTTCAGTAAGACATTTGAGGATTTTTTTTACCGCCTTAGTCAGGTGATAACTCCTCCCATGGAACTTCTTCAGCATCCACAAAGCAAAGGTAGAAAACAATAGAAAAATGTATTTTGGGAAAGATGGAACATCCATGAATACATATTAGCTTTTTAAAAAAGCAAACCATTACCTATTTACTGTATCCAGAATAGAAAATTATTCTGAGATGTAATTGAAATTTAACTGATTCTTTAAAACTATCACCAAACTGCCAAGTCACTGTTGAAACTCCTTGTTTTATTGTTTTGTGTCTCTCTGTGTGTTTTCAGAAAGCTCATAACTTTATTCTTTGAGAAAATTGGTAAGAATACTTAAATCTCAAATGTGATTGGAGGTGTGGAGGTCTTTTCATGAAAAATAAATTTGACACAGTTCTTTTCATTTATATTTCTACTACTGTATTTACAGCATCTGCCTTGAAATTGGATTTTCACTTACATAGTTTAACTGCCTTACCATTTATTTCCAGAACAACCCCCTCTAACTTGGTGAGATTTCTTGACCCCACAGAAATGGACATTTGCTTCTAAAAGTACAAGACTTTCTGAAATGAACTGCATAGGTTTCCTACAACTTTCTTCTTTATTCAGCTTGTTGCTATAGTTACAATTTGGGCTTACTTGAAACAGTAATCAAACATAACTCCTATGAGCAACTTGGGAAGAAGAAGATATGCAATGTGGATTTGGGCTTTAGAAGATGTTTTTTTAAAGACCTGTTTAGTGTGAAACATGTTAAGAAAGTTTCCTGACCAAAAATGAGTAATACAGACTTAGTCACACTTAGATTGTTCAGTCTTGGAAGTTATCATCAGTTGATTACCTAGATGTCTGAATTATTTCCCTGTCAAATATCCCAAATTTTAATAGCAAGTGCAATATTCAATGCATGCCGTGCAATGGGATGGGAGTGTCAACAAGGGGACAGGGCAAAACATGTGTTCTCATTTCCAGGATTGCATTTGTCAAAAACTGAAAACAGCTATAGCTACTATGGTATAATTAGTTCAATATGGAATTTGAAGCGGAAATTATGGAATGTGGAATTTTAATATTTTATCCACCCTGGAAGCAATAAGTAATAATGGACACCAGATACCACCTTATTTTTAAAAACAGTGCTTTGTTTTCTTAATAAGGGTTTAAGTTATGTTCTGACTTAACCTGCTTCAGTAGAAACAATATTCATCATATCACAAATATCTGATGGATGTCACGGCGATATCAACAGTGACATGACATTATCATATAAATACTATAAATTATGTCATTTCCACAAGTTATATCATAGAGTATGTAATTTGCATCAATGGTGTGTTGACATCATGACATATGTGTCACCTCATCTCCCCCCTTTACAGGTATCCATTGATGCTATGAATGTTTGGGGAGTAAGTTTAAAACACTTCTGAAACTTCCTTTCTCTTGTAGTGTCTTTCCCGTGATATGATTAAGATTCTTTGGATTATTTTTACCTAAGGAGGAGACCAAAATTTGCTTTGAATTTCGCTTGAGGGAAAATTAAGAGAACAATTATCCTCTATTAGATAATTGCTATTCTAACTGCAGAGAAAAGGGTATTATAAAATCAAACTAACATAGTATGTTTTCATGTAATGAAGAAGCAATCCAAAAATAATTGGTGCTATTCATTCATCAGTGCATATGATTGAAGGGTGAGACTAAGTAGAAATTTTGATGATTTTAATAAAACTATGCCAGCCTTTATCTTTCAACACTTTAAAAAAAAAAATCAAAATGTATTTGAGACACAAAAAATAGATTAGAAAATGTATTATAACAGTCAGACCACTTGGTTTAACACAGGCATTTCTTTTCAAGAAAACTAACTGGAGAAATAGAATTCATAGAGAGCAAATATCCTTAGTAAGCTTACAGAAACCTAGAAATCTTTGCATATTTCCAGACAGAGCACTGTTAACTTCAGCTATCTAGTCACCTTAAAATCTGTGTGCTATTTATTCATTTAGTTGCTTCCGACTCTTCGTGACTTCATGGACCAGCCCACGCCAGAGCTTCCTGTCAGTCGTCAAAACCCCCAGCTCCCCCAGGGATAGGTTCGTCACCTCTAGAATGTCATCCATCCATCTTGCCCTTGGTCGGCCCCTCTTCCTTTTGCCCTCCACTCTCCCTAGCATCAGCATCTTCTCCAGGGTGTCCTGTCTTCTCATTATGTGGCCAAAGTATTTCAGTTTTGCCTTTAATATCATGCCCTCAAGCGTGCAGTCTGGCTTTATTTCCTGGAGGATGGACTGGTTTGATCTTCTTGCAGTCCAAGGAACTCTCAGAATTTTCCTCCAGCACCACAGTTCCAAAGCATCAATCTTCCTTCTCTCAGCCTTCCTTATGGTCCAGCTCTCGCAGCCATATGTTACTATGGGGAACACCATTGCTTTAACTATGTGGACCTTTGTTGTCAGTGTGATGTCTCTGCTCTTAACTTTTTTTTTGAGATTTGTCATTGCTCTTCTCCCAAGGATAAAGCGTCTTCTGATTTCCTGACTGCAGTCAGCATCTGCAGTAATCTTCGCACCTAGAAATACAAAGTCTTTCACTGCTTCTACATTTTCTCCCTCTAGTTGCCAGTTATCGATCAAGCTGGTTGCCATAATCTTGGGGTTTTTTTGAGGTTTAGCTGCAAGCCAGCTTTTGCACTTTCTTCTTTCACCTTCATCATAAGGCTCCTCAGTTCCTCTTTGCTTTCAGCCATCAAAGTGGTATCATCTGCATATCTGAGATTGTTAATGTTTCTTCCAGCGATTTTAACTCCAGCCTTGGATTCCTCAAGCCCAGCTTGTCGCATGATGTGTTCTGCATACAAGTTGAATAGGTAGGGTGAGAGTATACAGCCCTGCCGTACTCCTTTCCCAATCTTAAACCAGTCCGTTGTTCCGTGGTCTGTTCTTACTGTTGCTACTTGGTCGTTATACAGATTCTTCAGGAGGCATACAAGATGACTTGGGATCCCCATACCACTAAGAATTTGCCACAATTTGTTATGGTCCACACAGTCAAAGGCTTTAGAATAGTCAATAAAACAGAAATAGATGTTTTTCTGAAACTCCCTGGCCTTTTCCATTATCCAGCGGATATTGGCAATTTGGTCCCTAGTTCCTCTGCCTTTTCTAAACCCAGCTTGTACATCTGGCAATTCTCACTCCATGAATTGCTGAAGTCTACCTTGCAGTGTCTTTAGCATTACCTTACTGGCATGTGAAATGAGTGCCACTGTTCAATAGTTTGAACATTCTTTAGTGTTTCCCTTTTTTGTATGGGGATGTAAGTTGATTTTTTCCAGTCTGATGGCCATTCTTGTGTTCTGCAAATTTGCTGGCATATAGAATGCATTACCTTGACAGCATCATCTGTAATGATTGCCCTAGCCCAAATACTCAGACTCACAAGAGGCTGCTATATGAAATCTGATTTATTAAGGAACTAAAGGCAAATACAGAGAAAGCTGAGAATGAGCAAAAGCGCGCCAAATAAAAACTTAAACCCTTGGTGCAAACGTATCCCGCCTCCCTCGTAACAGCCCCGCCCGGCACAGGTGCAAGCAATCGTCAGAGTTGCTAGCCTGGGAAAGTAACCTTGAGCGCAGTAGATAATGCAAATACATTCCAGAGCAAAGCCAAAAGATAAGTACTCCCATCCTCCCGAGAAAGATGAAACACGCATCCTGCTAATGACATGCGAAACGTTACGATGTATCAAAGACATTGAAACGGCGAACATGACATCATCTTGCAAGACTTTGAACAGTTCAGCTGGGATGCCGTCATCTCCTGCTGCCTGGTTATTAGCAATGCTTCTTAAGGCCCATTCAACCTCACTCTTCAGGATGTCTGGCTCTAGCTCACTGACCACACCATCAGAGCTATCCCCGATATTGTTATCCTTCCTGTACAGGTCTTCCGTATATTCTTGCCACCTTTTCTTGATCTCTTCTTCTTCTGTTAGGTCCTTGCCATCTTTGTTTTTGATCATACCCATTTTGGCCTGGAATTTACCTCTGGTGTTTCTAATTTTCTGGAAGAGGTCTCTTCTCCTTCCTATTCTATTGTCTTCTTCCACTTCTGTGCATCGCTTGTTTAAAAATAATTCCTTATCTCTTCTGACTAACCTCTGGAATTTTGCATTTAATGGGACATATCTCCCCCTATTACTGTTGACTTTTGCTTTCCTTCTTTCTTGGGCTACTTCTAATGTCTCAGCAGACAGCCATTTTGCCTTCTTGGTTTTCTCTTTCTTTGGGATGTATTTTGTTGCCGCCTCCTGAACAATGTTGCAAACTTCTGTCCATAGTTCTTCCGGGACCCTATCTACTAAGTCCAGCCCCTTAAATCGGTTCTTCACCTCCACTGCATATTCCTTAGGAATATTCGTGAGCTCATATCTAGCTGATCTGTGGGTCTTCCCTAATCTCTTTAGTCTGATCCTAAATTGTGCAATAAGAAGTTTGTGATCAGAACTACAGTCAGCTCCATGTCTTGTTTTTACCAACTGTCTAGATGTCCGCCACCATTGGCTGCAAAGGATGTAGTCAATCTGATTTCGATGTTGTCCATCTGGGGAAGTCCATGTATAAAGCCGTCTCTTAGGTTGCTGGAAGAGGGTGTTTCTTAGGCACATTGAGTTGTCTTGGCAAAATTGTATCAGCCTGTGTCCTGCTTCGTTTTGTTCTCCCAGGCCATGCTTACCTGTAATTCGAGGTGTCATTTGACTGCCCACCTTAACATTCCAGTCTCCTGTGATGAAAATAACATCTCTTTTAGGCGTGTCATCCAGTAGGTGCTGCAGATCCTCATAGAACTGCTCTACTTCAGCTTCTTCAACATCTGTGGTTGGGGCGTATATTTGGATCACTGTGATGTTAGATGGCTTGCCCTGAATTCGGATTGAGATCATTCTATTGTTTTTTGGATTGTATCCAAGCACTGCTTTAGCCACTTTACTATTAATTAGGAAGGCTACTCCATTTCTTCTGTGGTCCTCTTGTCCACAGTAGTAGATCTGGTGGTCATTTGATGTGAAGTGGCCCATTCGAGTCCATTTCAGTTCACTGATGCCCAAAATGTCTATCTTTAATCTTGACATCTCACCAATAACCACATCCAATTTGCCCTGGCTCATAGATCTTACATTCCAGGTTCTAATGGTGTGTTGATCCTTAGAACATCGGATTCGCCGTTCACCACCAGCATCCTCGGCCACTAGCCTTCCTTTCGGCTTTGAGCTAGCTGCGTCATCACGTCTGGGGCTAGTTGAGCTCATCCTCTGTTCCTGCCCAGTAGCATTTTGACCATCTTCCGGCCTGGGGGTCTCATCTTCCGATGGTATACTGACATATCTCTGGTTGTACTGATCCATTTATTTTTCACCGCAAGAATACTGGGGTGGGTTGCCATTACCTTCCCCAGGGATCGCATTTAGTCTGACCTCTCTGTCATGACCTTCCCGTCTTGGGTGGCCCTTCACGGTTTAGCTCATGGCATCACTGAGAGTTCCAAATACAGGATTCTTTTTCTTTTGTCATACTAATTGTCTTCAGTAGATTCACACTCTAAAGTTGTCTTGTGATCTGCACCATTATCACATCACACACTGCCTGAGCTTTTAGTAGTTAATGCATTTCTAAAATCTGCTACTTTCCATTAAAGTGGGGGGGGGGATTTTTACATTTTAATTCCTTTTTGATATACAGTATATACACACATACGTTTCTCTGTGTGTGTGTGTTTGTGTGTGTTGATGATATCCTGGAAGGTCTGAAACTGGGAAGTGCAAATTTAATAGCTGAACACTTCATTATTAGCAAAATATAGGCCATAGTTTTTGAGCAAATTAAGAAGAAATGAATAAGATATGATTAAAATGCATGATTCTTTTTAAATGGAGAACTAAAGGGAAATTATTTTGCATGGCTGTTAATAGAACATTACTTTCAAATCTTGTTGATTAAAGGCTACCAGTCCTGTGAATGGCTTCTTAAGTTTGTTTGCCAAGGGAGCAAAAACACGTTCTGTATCTAAGGATATTCATTTCATAAGGAAAACTAGATAAATGATACGGCTTTAACCTATTTTGTATTTCTTAGCTCACAACTGTATGTTGAATTGTGAGAAAAATGTCAATGAGATTATTATCTGTAAACTGGCTTTTGATGAACAACTGAAATCAAAATATTCAAGCTTAATTGACCTGTAAATGCTGCCTGTCATATATTGAAATAATCAGGCAGGATAAGAAAAGCTTTTCATGCGCTGCATAGCAGCTTTCATGTCCTTGGAGGGATTTCATACGTTATTTCTGAAAGAAGAATGGGGTCATAAATTCCCAATACTACAGAAAATATGGGTCTATTAAGCATAAATACTCCACAGCCAGATTCTTCGTTGCATTCCCCCCTTTTTTGTCCCAGTGGTGAAACCCTAATATTTTCAGAACTCCTAGATAATGAGAAGTAGGGATGCTCTTAGTAAAGCCAACATGGGGTAAAGATAGGCATGCATTAACAGATGCATGCCTTGCATTGTCCAGAAGATAGTCTCCTGCACATACCCTCTGTGATTTGATTTAATTATGTTTCTTACCTTTCTTCAGAACCATTCAGATTAGAATTCCGTGGGTTTCCTCACTGTTGGTTTGCCTTTGGTTGCAACAGGACTTTCACCAACAGTGAAAGCAACAAGCTTGCCCTTGCTATGCTTGTGGGTGAATCTAAACCCTTATCAGATCAGGTAGATTAACAGAATTCCTCAAGGCATTTCTAGGCCAAGTGACCACACATGTGCACATGTGGCATAATTACATAAGCCATGTGTCATATGTACTTGTTCCTTTGCAATATAAAAGGCTGAAGGTCGCATCATGATATCACACCATGTTTTTTTTACAATTAGTGGTGGATATTATACTTTGCTGAGCAAGGCATTTGAACCTACTATATCCAGATATTTGAAATTACCTAGACAATTATTCAATAGAATTAAGAAAAAAATAGAATTAAGAAAAAAAAAATGATGTCCAATATATAGTGATGGCATTCAAATGGTGCTCTCTCTCTCTCTCATTCATTCCAGTGGGACTTGCTCTGGAGAAGAGGTGATTGGACTGACTCTCATGTTAATATTTTAGGAGTTATACCATTTTCTGGCTCAACTATCAAAATGGCTTACCCACCTGTATAGCTACTGTTCAAAAGCGTAACATATCTTGCTTACATCCATGTAGAAGATGGAAAACTTCAAGCACAGTGTTATGAACCCTGTTACAACGAACACATTTTCCTCAGTTCCTAAATGGCATTTGAGAGTTAGTAGTGATCACGGTTGCCAAGGGATGTTACTAAATAGCACCTACATCATTAAATAGCACCTACATCATTCCTGAATCCACTGCTATGTACAATAAGTACACTTTTATCTTATTTTGTCTCCCAGCAACTGGCAATGAAGATTCACATTAAGAACAGCAAACAAAAGCCAAGTGGCAACTTTTAGAGAGCTAGGGAGATGACCTTGGAGAAGGAATCCAGAAGGGGAAATACCCCAAAGGCAGAAGAAACATGTCTGATGTTCAGAAGAGAGTCAGGCTACTCCTCAAGGTATATGACGGTGAGAAGGGAAGACACTGACAGACATGCACCAGTGATGTCAGCCTTGAAAGGTAGACCAGAACAGTAAGTAGACACCACAGGAAGACCAGAACTGTACTTCATTGAGATAGGCTATAAAACAGGATCTTGCAGGTTGGCCCAGGTCTTCCCTTTTCCTTCTCTTGTACCTGAGGGAATCAGAGGTAGGGTGGGACTAATCTGAGTCTCTTTGTAACATTCTCCCACCTCTCTGGACTTAATATGTGTTTCTTCTGTCCCAGGTGTTTCCCTAACAGCCTCTGGATGCCTTCTCCAAGGTCATTTTCCTGGCTCTCTCTACAACTAAACCAGATCAAAAGGTAGTACCTCTTCCAATGTTCAGTTAGACTAGATTCCCCTTTGACTGAAGGACTTGCCTTTGAGCCCTATTGAAATGCTAGTGCCAGATAAATAACAATTAACAATTATATGTGGCAAGTAAATAAAGGCCTTTGCTACACTTGAGATTTATAGTGTGTTATAGCATCACCCAACCATTGCTTTGCTGATATAAAGTCTGACTTCATTAGTGATTTAGTGATTAGGGATGGATGGATGATGCTATAAATCAGCATTGTGGAAATGACCAAAGTCTCCTTCAAGTTGACTTCATGAAGAGGTTGATGAAGTTATCTTGGCAACAGTAGGGAAGTGTTTTCCCATTTCTCCTTTCAGGATATTTTTTTCCATTTCTCGAGCCAGGCTTCCACCCTGGAATTTTCAAGGGGCCCTCCATCCACATACTAATCTGCTGTGCCCTGCTTAGCTTCCAGGCCAAGGGTGCTGGTACCTACTGTGGCTGTGTATGTGTAAAAAAATATGTGTGTTTCCTTTGTTAATTCAAGCCGCCTTGAACATTTCTGATTTGGCAGCCATATAAATCTAATAAATAAATACATATTGTTTCTTTGTTGCATTTATTGTGTACCTTTCCCATTGGGGAGAAACTCAACAGGGCATAAGTAAAATGTATTCCTCCCATTTTTGTTTTCCCATAGCAACAGCTGTGAGATAGACTGGGCTGCGAAAGAGTGACTGAATCAGTCCCCCAGGAAGCTTCCATGGTTGAGAAGTCTCATTATATCTCCTCAGTGTTAGTTCAATGCCTTAACCACTGCACCACCCTGGCCTGCTATGAAGATGGAAATAAGAAGTTCATGGAAGTCACTGTGTCCTTGGTCATGAAAAACTGTTTCCATCATCAGCCTCAGCTGAGTAACCCCTCTTCTGTTCTGCAAGCTAATTAAAAGTCTAGCATTGAGAGAAGACCCTGGATCAACATTTATAACAGTAATGTGTTGGAATCTTCCTGTACTTTAACAGCTGGACTGGGATTCAGCAGGACTCCTGTGTCCATAGACAATTTTCCAGAGGTCTGATGAGGTGTCAGCCTTTGTCAGCTCAGGATTGAAATGGCTCTTGACATTGGGGCGTTCTCATTGATTAAATTGTCATAGTGTATTTGTAACTTAAACTGCTGCCTTTTGGTCACTGTCCTTCCCTTCTGTTGAAAGTGACCTTTGTGAATAATTGCACAGCCCAGATGTGTCAAAATGAGGAGCAAGCAGCCGTTCCAAGTAATAACACTTTAGAAACTAGTTGTCTCTTGTGCCCAATCTGGACTTTATGGATATATATATATATATATATGTATATGTATATATATATACACATACATACATACATACACACACACACACACACACACATATACATACATACATACATACATACACATACACACAGACACACATTGTTTTTCATGCTGCCAATTTGTTATTAAAAATTAATTTAAGGTGCACTTATGAGATGTTGTTGATATTGATATTTTGTTAAAGTTTTATTGGCTAGAGACTCCTGTTTCCAACTTTCTAACAAAGCTCCAGAGAGGAAGAACAGATGTCTTAAAATTAAATTGAACAACTTGGACTAGTTCTTCCCTTGCCCTAACGATGAGAAACTGGAATAAAAATATTGCTGTAGCTACTGTTGTGCACCTTCTGACATGAGATAGGGTGACCCTGATGAATGAATTTATTAAGAGTCCTTGTGGGTGCTTATAAATTGCTTCTTCTTGCTTATGAAACTGAGAGGTGCAGTGGGAGCTAAAAGTCTTAAAGGCTGCCATACATGGTTAGTGGGATTTGTTTGGGTCAAAAGTTAATAATTATGTCTGTTATGAGTTGCATCAACCATTTTAGAGTTTACATACTTTGCATTGTGAGTATGTGTATGTATCTACACTGCTCTATTGCTGTCTCTATCTGTATTCTTTGTACAGAGTAATTTGTTCCTGTATATCATACCTACGGTATGCCAGTTTTACAGTAGTTCTTTTTTTCCTTTCTGAGTAGACATTTACATTCTGCACTGATGCGGAAATGCCAAGTGTTGGCACTTGTTCTCAGGGTAGGGGTCCAAATCAGCAGACAGAGATGGAGGATGGAATCTCATGATGTAAGCCCCAGCCTTTCTGAACATGCAAAATTGTAATTTTGGAAATCTTCTGAATTGTTCCTCCATATGTTCAGATGATTTTTAAGAGGAAAAGAGATCCTAAACACCACCACAACAAACATTTTTTTCAGAATTTCTGTACAGCCCTACTGTCCAGTCAACCCCATGTTTATAGTGGTCCTCCATGTTGATCTTTGCAAACAAGTCATTTTTTTAATGAATTGGCTTCGTTGCTGAGAGCTGATTGCTTCCTTATGTCAAGATAGCAGGACATTGGCTTGGAAATTATGCTTATTCTTAAAATATATATATTTTTCTCACTCTCTTTCAATTTCACAGGGAAAAAAAAGGTTTCTGGCAAAATTCTTAAGACTCGTCTTCATTATGAAGTTGCTAAGGGGTATGTGGAAACACCTACAGTAATGTTTCATTTTTCTAATAAACCGTAACCAATTTCTTCCCAGGAGAAAGACACTAAGGTTTTCATAAAGGATTCCCCCCCACCCCGCCCTCCAGATCAGGAAACATCAGTAGCCAAAGAGTTTTAAAAATAATGGAAAAGTAAGATACAGAACGCGGTGGCGCTGCGGGTTAAACCGCTGAGCTGCCGATCGGAAGGTCGGTGGTTCGAAACCGCGTGGCGGGGTGAGCTCCCGTTGCTAGTCCCAGCTCCTGCTCACCTAGCAGTTCGAAAACATGCAAATGTGAGTAGATCAATAGGTACCGCTTCGGCGGGAAGGTAACGGCGTTCCGTGTCGTCATGCTGGCCACATGACCCGGAAGTTTCTATGACAACGCCGGCTCCAAGGCCTAGAAACGGAGATGAGCACCGCCCCCTAGAGTCGGACACGACTGGACTTTACGTCGAGGGAAACCTTTACCTTTACCTTTCTTAAGATACAGAAAGGAAGGGGAAAGGGACCATCAGCAACTGGACTTTGGAACACCTTGTTGATCTCAAAACTAACACAGAAAGAAAATGAAAAAGTACCTGAAATACTTAGCAAATTAAGTAGAAACATGAATGTCTCCTTTATGAAGAAAGCCAATGTGTGCCCAAAGCTACTGTAGAAGATAGATTTCAGTCAAAGGAGGAAAAGGCTTCTGAAAGATGAGCTTTCTCCCACTTCCAGATAAAATTTCCTGGAATGAATGTGCTGAGGGGTGCTGTTTCTCTACCATTTCTCTATTCCTCAAAATGCTGAGAGAATATGTATTTCACAATAGAGGAAGGAAAAGGTTTTCAAAGGGTCTTGTCACCCTCCTCCTGGAAATGCATTTCATGATAATAAGTTGCCTGAAGACTTGCAAGAAGTAGGCCACATACAATGACTATATAAATAAGTAGCACACACATACCTAGACACACCACTACATAGACTTATTTTTAAAATCTAGACCAAAGTAGTAGGTGGGAAGTAAGCTAATCTCCAGAAAGCAAAGAAGCATAAGATCTAGTTATTACTGGAATGGAGACCATCAGGGCTGTAAACTAGCTTAGGAAGTTGACAAATCCATCCAGAAGAAGACAACAGAAGTTCATTTCCATACTGTTGTCAAGGAAAACAATTTGTCCATATAGTCACCTGGAATGAAATTGACTTGAAAAAGATGTCCCCTTTTAGAGCTGTGATACTTTGTGTTTTCATACTCCTTGGTTGTCTTCATTTCTGCTGAAAGGTGGGTGAATGGGTGAGGTAAAGAACACGCTTCTAGCATCACTATCAATCTTCAGACAAATGCGTGCGCACATTCCTAATATTACTGAACATACTGTACTTATATGTGTTGGTAAATCTTAAGTAAATAACTTTTTTTCCTTGTTTGAATAACATTTATTGGGCAAAATGTGTCTCAGTAGTTTTGTGTAGTTTTTTTTGGGGGGAGGCATATCTAGATCAGTTTCAAAACTGCCTTTGAAATTGACCTATATAGCTAAGTTAAGGCTATCGTGTTTAGGCTGCAAAATTCTAGCCAGCCATTAGATGGAACCAAATTTTACAGAAGAAATGGTGCAGATGCTTTTAGTAGCAACACTCATTCCCTTTCCCCCCATCTCTTTTCCTCATGTAGTGAGTAAAAATGTGAGCTGAGCATTATTCCTTAAAATAAAATAAATGCTTCCTTGTATGACTAATCCATAGTAAGCATTACTGAATGCACCCCGCTTCCAAATCACCAGCTCTCACATAGTCTTTTTCCTCCTCTCTCAAGTCTTAGGCTTTCACAAGGAATATATCTGGGTCAAATTTATCTGGGTCAAATTTTCTGCTCCAGTCCTACTGGTGAGGCCTGGCACAAGTTAGTGCAATGCTTTTACACGATGTTAGCAAAGATGACAGACAACTTCAAGCCCTCAGACTTTCATCATAGTGAATGGAAAGTTTGTGGGAACTCTAGTTCAAGACATCTAGAAACCCCCCAAGTGGTTGATTC
The DNA here is from genome assembly GCF_035149785.1 of Candoia aspera. Lineage (NCBI taxonomy): Eukaryota > Metazoa > Chordata > Lepidosauria > Squamata > Candoiidae > Candoia > Candoia aspera. Next base: position 4,208,036 of record NC_086157.1, read on the forward strand.
CTGTAGAGAGGGAAGTATAGAAATAGCAGGCCATTCTAGACAAATTGACTGATTATGTGTCATCAAGTCATTTTTGACCTTTAGCGACCACATCAATAACTTTTCTCCACGACAATCTGTCCCTAACCTATTCTTCTAACGGTGCACCTATCACCACCATAACTGAGTCCATCCACCTTGCTGCTGGTCATCCTCTTCTTCTCTTTCCTTCTACCTTTCCCAGCATTAGAGCCTTTTCCTGAGAGCTGGGTCTTCACATAACATGTCCAAAGTAGGTTTGAGCCTGGTCATTTCTGCCTTGAGTGAGAACTCAGGGTTGGTTTCTTCAATGACCCATTTGTGTGATTTTTGGCTGTCCAGAGTATTCTCAGGAGTCTTCTCCAACACCAGAGTTCAAAGGCATCAGTACTCTTCCTATCCTGCTTTTTTAAAGGCCAACTTTTGCTTCCATAGAGTGTCACAGGGAATACCATGGCTTGCAAGATTCTGATATTTGTAGGTATAGACACATCACAGCATTTGAGCATCTTTTCCAAGGCCTCCATATCCATATCCATATCCATATCCATATCCATATCCATATCCATATCCACTCTACTGAATGCTAGTCTACGGTGTATTCCTTAACTGCTTGGTCCTTTACTCTTGATGGCTGATCTTAAAAGGCAGAAGCTATGCACCACTTTGATATCTTCATTGTCAATTTCAAGGCTGATTGTTCCACCTGTTGTCATTAGTTGTGTCTTCTTTATATTTAATTTATAATTAAATTTTAAATGTCCCCTCTTTAACTTTGAGTACTAGGGCTTGCAGATCCTTTGCATTTTCAGCTATCCAGATAGTGTCATCAGCATAGTGGAGATCATTGGCTTTAAAACCATCTTCTCCTTCTTCTTCTTCCAATCAAACTTCCCTTAATAAATATTCAACATATAGGTTGAATAATTAAAGGGAGAGTGTGCACCCTTGTTGCACTTCTTTGCTGACCTGGAGCCAGTCTGTCTCTGTGTCCAAAGTATGATAATTTGAGCCTGGTTATTTGTGCCTCAAGCAAGAACTCTGGATTTGTTTGATGATCCAGACTAATATCTAATAATGTAATTATCTATAACTCTAAATAATGCTCAAGAAGACATGTCATGCAGTGGTGTTTCTCTGAAATATTTTTGTGTGGAATTGGCTAGAAATTCCACATACAGAGAAACATTTGAAAGACTGAATGTGCCCACTTCCTTCTAATTTGCCTGAATAATAAAACATTTTTGGAAAGATCAGGTCATGGCATCTAATTCTGGATGATCTCTGTATTCTAATTACATTAATTAGAATGAAGCAGCAGAAAATATACCATATATGTTCAACATGTGGATGCAGGTTTTCATTAAAGTATTATTAAACAAAATGATCCATATCCATATCCATATCCTATTGCCAGGGAAAACATCTGAAGATTTTTCTTAAAAAGTCTGGTCCTTGGACTTAGGGGACATTATACCAATTGGCAATCAGTACCGTAGATGTGTTGAAATGATGAAATCACCTATATACTAAAGTGATCCTGGATAACTATTAATATTACTTTCTTGGTACAAGGGGGGGGGGACAAAAGACACCACAATACATCTCATGTTCCAAGGCTTTGAAATCAAATCAAATTTTTGCTTCAGTCATTTTGCATCCCTGAATAATAAATATTATACAGTTTTGTATACAGTTAGTATAGGTAAAGGTAAATGTTTCCCTTGACATTAAGTCCAGTCGTGTCCGACTCTAGGGGGCAGTGCTCATCTCCGTTTCAAAGCTGAAGAGCCGGCGTTTGTCCGAAGACACTTCCATGGTCATGTGGCCGGCATGACTACACGGAATGCCGTTACCTGCCCGCCAAAGCGGTACCTATTAATCTACTCACATTTTCATGTTTTCGAACTGCTCGGTTGGCAGGAGCTGGGACTAGCAATGGGAGCTCACCCCGTCATGTGGATTCGAACCACCGACCTTCTGATCAGCAAGCTCAGCAGCTCAGCGGTTTAACCTGCAGTGCCACCGTGTCCCTACAGTTAGTATACATGTTACTTTTTTTGTTTGTTTGTTTTTGTACTTTTCATGTACTTGTCTAAAAAGGAGATTGCATTTTTGCCATCGTGGTAATAGACAAGGAGCAGAAGACAGTGGTGGTGATAGATGTAGCAGTGCCAAGTGACAGCAACATCAGAAGGAGGATAAGAAGCTGGAGAAGTACCAGGGCCTGGAGGAGGAATTAGAGAGGATGTGGAAAGTGAAGGGCAAAGTGGTCCCAGTGGTGGTAGGGGCACTCGGGGCTGTGACCCCCAAGCTGGGAGAGTGGGTCCAGCAGATCCCAGGAGCAACATCAGAGCTCTGTGTCTAGGAACAACCAAGATACTGCACAGAACCCTCAAACTCCCAGGCCTCTGGTAGAGGACCTGAGGTTGAGGAAGACACATACTACCCATAGGGGTGAGAAGGGACTTTTTTAATTAGATTTATCAGCTGGGATATAGATTAGCTACAGTATAAGAGCATATGAAGAATCTGGGTTTCAGATACCACATGTCAGTTCAATGTACATATATGGATTTGCAAAATATTAGGCAGACATGCTAAAGGCACAACATGACCAGCTTTAAAAGGAATGGGATTGATTATCCTTGGTGGATACAGCTGCTTTGAGTTGTATGAAGTATACAAAGTTACGATGACTAATTCTAATATACAGTGTGTGTGTGTTGCAACTTTCAAACCTTCAGTAGGACCAGGGGGTTATATGTCTGGATGTCAAATCCAAGTTTTCTATCTGATCGTTGTCAGGAGAGCCAACTGTGGCAGCTAATGGTTAAGATTTCACATGAATATATTTCAGCATGAATATATTTAAAAGCAGACTTTCAACTCTTACTGTATATGTCTCAAGGCTGTGCAGATCTTCAAGAGGGGGTGTTTTGCTACAACAATGTCTTGAAAGAGGAACCCATGCACCGCTACATAAAGCAACACAACCCGCTCTCTTATAAGTGTAGTGATTGGGTTGCTTTGTTCTGCAATTGCCAGTGGAGCCAGGCAAAGTGAGGTGAAGTGTTTTGTCAAAGCAAATGGTGTTAACGTATTGCTTCGGTGGAGGGAAACACATTGCCTAAATGGCATGGAAGCAACTGAAGAACATAAGAACAGCCCTGCTGAATCAGGCCAAGGACCATCTTCTAAAGAATTTTGTTTTGAGCAGCTTAGGAAATTTTAAGAAAGTGGTGGCTAACTGTATGTCAGGGAGCAGGATATCCCACAAAGTATAAGCAGCAACAGACAAGCAGAGCCTGCAAACATTCATTCCCTTATCTTGCAAGAGTGGAGGACTTGTAAAACCTTGTCCTGGCATATCCATATCAGCCTGAGACTGGATGGAATACATGGCATGGGAGATACCTCAAAACGAAGCCATGTACTATTTTCAATGTTTGACCAGCACTTTGAATTGTTCCTGGAAGCCAATAGGTCCTCGGTAAATTAGGGAAAGCCTAGAATTGGCCAACAGAGAGAAGTCTTTGATACAGTTCTATCAAGGGCCACATCTAACCAGGCACTGAGCAGAGCTGCCCACACATTTGCAGGGAAAACCCTAAGTGACCACCAGAAGCTATCTGGATCCATGAGATGCCTGGTTCTTTTAAAGCCATCTAAGTGGTTTTCATGATAATGAATAGCATATGCTAATTATGCATTGTGCAAATAAATACTTCCTTTTGCCTGTTTAAAATTTGTACCTAGTCAGCTTCATGGTACGCCCCCTGTTCCTAATCATTGGAAAAAAGGAGAAAAGCTTTCTCTATCCACTTTCTTTAAATCATGCACAACTTCAGCAACTCCACTGTGTCCCTCTTAAGCAGCCTTTGCTTTAAGCTAAAGAGACCCAGATGTTTTAGGCCTTTCTTGTAAGGACAATTGGTGTAACACTGGCCAACCTTACAGTCCTTTCCACTGAGTACAATTGAAGGAACAAGTCACTATTTATCACTCAAATGTCAGCAATTTCATATCTATTTTTTTAAAAAGAATTGGGTGGATGCCTTCAGGATCTGATGTAGTGTTGTGTCTCAAAAATGTCCTACAATACCTGCTACGGTCACCTCAATATCCTTGTTTTATTTCTTTATTTCTATAATATACTTGTTTTATTTCTTTCTCTGAGAAAATGAATGCAGGCTCAAGTATCTTTCCTATAGCTTATGTAGCAAAAACATGTGCAAAACGAACAAACTTCAATATCTTTCCAATCTCCATATCATCCTTGAGCATTCCTGGTTTTGTTTTGTTTTGCTTTTCTTTTGCTTCCCAACAAAATCTCTTTGCTGAGATAAATCTAAGCTGCTTCACACAGATCAGCCTTCCTGCCTCTCTCATGCAAAGCGTAAGTAATTTCTCTAGCAATAAAAGCTTGGCACATCTAATCAATTTTTTTCCCCATATAGTCAAGTTGTGTTGAGGACTGCAGTGTTTTCCTCAAGCAATCAACTAAAGGTTTAAGACTATTTAATTAAAGTTTATATGTTGAGGTAACACAACTGGAAAATGGTATAGAGGGAAATGGTACCTAACACAATGTCACCCTGCATGCATCACAAAATGAAATGCTGAAGAACAAGAAGTGTTAAAATTATTGCTTAGGTGCTATGCAACTCACAATAAATTAGCAGTTAAATCAGATGGTCAACTCACAAAAGAAAGCTGAAGGAACACTCGTGTTCCTCAATGTCCCCAGCGCTTTGCAAAGTTAGTTGCATCCCATTCATTCAGCCTCTTCCCACCTCCAGAAGACCAATCTGAAATCACTGAAATAAATTAAAGCAAAGTTAGACATATTAAAGCTATTTCAGTAGCATTCAACACATAAATGCCAATTAAATCATGCTAATTAAGCAATTATCTGCTGGGCTGGTAATGAGTTCAGGGAAGCTGTATCCAAATTTCAATATTGATTAGAGAACACTCCATATTCCAAGTAAATGTATGATTGCTTCACTGAAGCAATGTTCTCCTTCATTTTGGCTAACCATTTCATTACAGTATAATGCATCTATTTTTTTTAAATTATTCCATATTGACTGCATAAAATGTAAATATAAAGCACTTCCTTTTCTAGAAGCACCAGAATTGAACTGCTTGGCAAAAGCTTTTCTTTTCTTTTCTTTTCTTTTCTTCTTTTCTTTTCTTTTTTTTGATCCATGAATATCGTGTCAGAAGTATGGCTCTCTACTTTTGGTAGAGAAGCTCTGAACCACATGAACTTCTTCTTTCTTGGCTGGGGAGACCAGGATGATTAATTGCCAATTATCTACTCCTAGTGTAAGTTGAATTCAAGGCTAAGGACATTGTACAGTTGAAGGACAGGAGGAAGAAAATCTGCTACCAAGGTAACAGTCAGATAAGCAGGACTTGAGCTCGGGGCCAAGAAAATAACTTGAGAAAAATGTCTCAGCAGGCCCCTCCTTAGTTCACATGAGATAAAATGAGGGAGGGGAAAGCGCATTCAGACTTGCAAGATTCTGTTCCTGTAGCTGTTACAATAAAAGTAGTCCTGACCTATACGGCATTGATTTCTTAGTCTGGTCTACCTTGTAGGGCAGACAGATATCTTGGTGGAGCCAGATGAAGACATCTTCCTTCACACACCTCTGTTCAGCAGCAAAAGAGATCTCATAGTTTGGCCTTCCCCTCCATTCAGACTTTATGCTGATTCTTCAAAACTGCTGTGTTAAGTCATTCTGTGGATATTCGTTGATCACCATGGATAAAATCAAGATTTAGAGCTGAATTAAAATGACTTCAGTACTGGGTATAATAGTATAGTATAAGCTCCTTATATCTATTGCAGCTGTTCGCCCCATAAACACTGCCTATATTTGAATTCACTTTCATTTTACTTACAGATAAGAACATTTTAAAATGTGCTCTTTGTCCTCTTCCTTTGTTCATTTATCCAATGCAAATCACTCATTAATTAGCCTCTTTGATTTTTATTTGTAAAATAATTACCAATATATATGTCATTGTTTGATTACATTTGTGTCTCACCAGAATCAATATGAATCTCATAGGTAATAGGATTGTATGTGTGTCTACTTTTTTATGCATTTTGTCCTTGTCTTTGTAAGTTAAGATACAGATAAATTCCTGAGAGATGTGATTTCACTTTATGCACACACACACACACAGACACACACACACACACACATACTTATGGCTGTTTCCATTATTTCCCAATTTCTGCTCATCCATGAGGAATGAATCAGAGCAGACTATGTCCAAAATAAAACTTGCTATTTTTTGAAGATGCATGTTGTGGTTTGGTTGAATCTGATAGTATACTTTTCTGTATCTCTGCTTAAATAAAGTGATTCTATTGTGAATGGATAACTTAGGAGAAGCAACACATTTTTTGGTTGCATTGTTGTTGTTATTTTGCACCGTACAGTACTTTGATTTGTATCCCATTTTCCTTCCCAACAGTACATAGCTACACAATACTGGATATCATAGGTGAATCTTAGTTTTTCAGAAACCTCAGCTGAGCTATTGCACAGTATATAAGATCTAGTTTAAATTACTGTTTTCCTGCATAGAAAACAAAATCTGAATATTTAAAGGAAGTATTTTATCTCATCACTTAGTTAAAAATAATCAAGTGGGAAGACAGGGCCCTCAGTGTTAAATTGCTTACCTGTTAAGATATGGTCTATTGGCTCAGATACCAAAAAGAATGGAAGGCTTTCTTCATAGTTTCAAAGACAGAAAGGAAACACACCTCCACTAGTCATCAATCTCTCTGGCTTCAAACTGTGAAAATAGAAACAAAGACTTGAAACTTAAGTTGTAATTTGAATGCACCTGGCCCGATATTAAGAAAGAACTGAATGTATGCTCAGTGTGACAATCCACATCAGCTGCTGTAAAGCATGTGCTGATCTAGGATCCTAAAGGAACATTTGTGTATCCCACTGATACACCGGTTTGCTAGAAACCTTCACGATGCTAGCAGCAAAAGTGGAATTTGGGATGAAAATTCTCACATTTTAGCCCAGCCTCTACAATACTGTCCTATGAATTGCCTGGACTAAAGGAACAAAGGAATTTGCAAGCATCAGATAAGAAAAGATTATGAACTGATATGCTGCTAAGATGTTTCTGAGCAAGGTCCCTGAACTAGAAAATCTTTATTATTGGGAGGAACACACAAGTTTATTTCTTTTTCATTGTATTGACTGATGATAGGTAAGGAATAAGAATAATATTTAAAAACAGGGAATGATCATAATCAATATCTTGTTAAGATTGTTTTTTTACAGACCATTTCAATTTTAAAGTAAAACAACCATGGCATTCATGAAAGATGAATATTCATTAAATCAAATCAGCCAATAGCCACATCAGTATTAAATCAATATAAAGTATCAGTACATGGTGCTCTTTCAGCCTTTTGTTCATTGAAATATGGCAATTAACACTGTTACACCATATTTAATAGGAACATTATGTTTAAAATATATATTTCATAAGTATAAAGGACCCATTAATCTTCCATTCTGATTCACTGAGGATGAAAGGTAATGTGTATTTTTATAGTGCACATTAAGAAAAAAGCTATTAGAAATAAAGCAGAGATCTTCTTCGGAAAGTTTGGATTATCATATGTATTGCATTGCATAATTAAAAGAATAACATGGAACCATAAATTTGAAAAAATGTACAATAAAATGTAAGTAGTATTTTTTCCCAATAGAATACTTATCCTTACTTTTAAATTCAACAATGTCCTTTTTACTTTGGGACTCAGCTAATTCAATACAAACCTGCATATTTCTTACTGAGAAATAATAAGATGGGAGGGGGGGGGTTCTCCTTGCTGTCCCAATATATCAAAATGCGGTTTGTCCTATGATTGATTAACCAACTTTCCAATAAGCAAGAAAAATGAAAATTGTACTATGAAGGGTCCAAGTTAAAAGTCAGACTGGAAATCTAGAGAAAGACAAAGGTCTAAGTACTATTTCCCTCTTCCTGTCCATGCAAACTATCTCCCTATAGGAAGAAGCAGAGGGAAAGTAGTGCGGATAAGAAGTGACAGGCAAGAAACTAAAATCTCCATCAAACATTTTTTTTAATAGTAATTTTACTAAATATTAGAATTAAAAAGATAAAAAACTAATATGAACTAAAACATAAAAGAATAAAAAGAAAAAATAGAAAGTGCAGAAAAGAAAAAAAAGCAAAGAAAACTGGAAAAGCAAGAAGAAAAAATAATGTAGTAAAGAAAAGGAAATGTATAAAGAAGTGACTTCCTCTATCATCACAAGTATAAACAATTTTAGTAACTTATCACCTTCTCTTAAAATACAACAAATTATCTCTTCTTCCCAGTTCCTATCTCTTACCTATAAACATACCCTTAAAACATCGCCATTTCATTCCTAATGTCAGCAAAAGTCCATTAAGGGTTACCAGAGATAACAATGTATCTGTTTTAATCTTGATAAAATAAAGCACAGCTGGCACAGTTGTGGGTGATCTCATGTCCTCTCCCTGTCTGGAAAGAAGTTACAAAGAGCCAATGTACTCGCTGGCTCTTCATTCTGCTGTGGTTATTGGTTCCTCTTCAGTTTGCCATTTCTTCCCTGGAAGTGACAGTAATTCTTTCTTTCACCGCCACAATGGGAAAGACATGGGGCTGCCTTTGAAGACCACTCAGAAAATGCCATTGGGTCAATGACCAAACAATATGTCAGAAGAATCTACAGTTTAGGAATTCTACCTTTAAAAAAGGACCAGCAAGAGAGACATACTGTAGGAGTGGAGTAGGAGAGAGGGGAATGGTGAAAAATTGGACTGTCCTCTTTCATACTCTCTTCCCATTCTTATTTATTTCATTTCATACTCTCTGACTGAAAACTTTCATGGCAAGCTGAAGCAAAGAAATGTACAGCCCAACTGTACTTTTGTCATCCAGATGAAGTATCATCCAGAGTGTCTGACACACAATAACTCTTGCCCTTCTCAATATTGGTTTAAGTTGCAATTCAAAAGGCTGGTTTTAAACGTTCAATCCCAGTGAACATTACAATATTTCTTTGAACTTCCCCTCCAGATTTGTCCTATGGGAATAATTCCAGGAGGAGAAGGTGGAGGATGGAAAATAGATTGGCTGCATACAGAAAGTGAGTCCATTGCCTTCTGAAGTGGTTGTACATGAAAACATAAGTGTAGTGCGTGTGTGTGAGTGTGTGTGTACATGGGAAAAAGCACCACAATTACTGTACATCGTAGATATTTTTTAATGAATACTTTCTTCCTGGTATCCTGTTCTACCATTTGTACTACCTGAATCATAGTAATTTTTATGCAAATTTGTATAAGTTCAAGCTTCTGAAAAACAGCACAAAGTACACTTATTTTATTAAATCAGGTTAACAGCCATCTCCCAATGTTCTATTTTTTATAAAATGTGCACACTATCCTTAAGAATGTTTGCAAAAATCAGAGCAGTAGGATAAAAATGAATAGAACCCCAAGTAAGTTAGTACTCTTCAAAATTTGCATGTGTTCTAAAATGGGGCAAAAAAAATGAAGCCATACAGTTACCTATCTAGTTTATGTAAATGGACAGTAGAAATTGGTTTAAGAGGAGTAATTCATGATTTTGCATTGAGATTATTTCTAAAAGCTTTAAAGAATTGAGTTGATTCATTTGGTCTAGTGGTTAAGACAATGGGCTAGAAACCAGGAGGCTGTGAGTTCTAGTTCCGCCTTGGACCATGAAAGCCAGCTGGGTGACCTTGGGCCAGCCCCTCTCTCTCAGCCCAACTCACCTCACAGGGTTGTTGTGGGGAAAATAGGAGGAGGAAGGAGCGTTAGGTATGTTCGCCGCCTTGAGTTATTTATAAAAATAATAAAGGCAGGATAGAAAATAAATAAATAAATAAATAAATAAATGCTTGCATTTGCCTTAGTCTATTGAAATTGTTTTTAAAACAAAAAACAAAATAACAAAAGTCAACAGGAAAATGGTTTTGTTGGGATAGACAGTTACAAAATAGTTGGCAGCTTTAAATATAGTTTTTAGACTGGTTGTTATGTTCAGCCTAAGCAGTGAAAATATATTTTGGGTGTATGTGTTTTAGAACATGGTGGACTTTCTCAATGTGGGTGAGATTGCTGGCATTTAGGAGATACAATATCAGGATTAAAAAAGAAACTTTAATTCATGATTTCTGATAAACATAGGCAGGGTTTGGTATACCTATAGATCAGTATAATTGTTCCCAAACTGCAGGTGAGGGTGAGATGTAAGCACCAAGACAGGAGATTGCCTGAGGCCACCAGGTAACATCATGGCATGACTTGAGGTTTGAATAGCAACTTGCCTAACTTAAATCTTGGCCACCATCTGAGATGATGAACTAGGTCTGTCAATATGGTGGATTAATTTATGCAAACTCTGAAAGCTTCAGTTGGCATTTGGAAATACCCCTTGAGTGACAAGATATATTTTCCACCAATGATGTCTAGTGGGAATGCATAACCTTGATGCTGGGGAAGCAGATTTAACACATAAAGGTGGTTTATTTAAAATTTCAGCATTTCAGCATTTTGGAAAGAAAACTTTTTTTATACTGCATGCCTGGTGCTGTGGGTTAAACCACTGAGCTGCTGAATTTGCTGATCGGAAGGTCGGCGGTTTGAATCCGCATGATAGGGTGAGCTCCCGTTGCTAGTCTCAGCTCCTGCCAACCTAGCAGTTTGAAAACATGCAAACGTGAGTAGATTAATAGGTACCACTTCGGCAGGCAGGTAACAGCATTCCATTGAGTCATGCTAGCCACATGACCACAGAAATATCTACAGACAAACGCTGGCTCTTCAGCTTTGAAACGGAGATGAGCACCGCCCCCTAGAGTCAGACATGACTGGACTTAATGTCAAAGGAAACCTTTACCTTTACCTACCTAAGTGATGAAGGGAGTACAATTTGAAGGAGTTGAAATAACATCTCAGGATAATGGTTTGGGCTGTTCTGTGCTCTATAAAATGCCTTTTAAATGTACAACAGATCTCCTGGAATGGCCAGGTCCTTTAAAGAAACAAAAATGATGACGATAAGACATGTAATGGCTTAGAAATGAAAATATAGCAAGGGAATCTTTATTAGGAAGAGCACTTGAGGAATTTCTTCTAAACTAATGTGAGTTTCACACTTAATTTCCCCAAAACTTCTTGAGTTTCTGAATGGTGTCATGCATTTCTCCTCAAAAACCTATTGAAATAAATGTTGAGATGCATTTTGGTGGGGGGGTGTATTTTGTATTGGGATATACCTTTGATTACAGAGTTTTTGGAAATCAATGCTGAAAGAGGACATCATGTGGAAAAGTGACTGACAATAGAAATAAATGGACCGTCCAATTTCTAACTTTACTTTTAGACCTGTAGGAGAGCAATTTAGCATTCACTGGTGATAAGTAATTACAGCTTCTGCTGCCCTAGGGTCATGTGGGTGAAAGGCAGGGTGGGCTAGTGGTGAAATGCTAGACTAGGAGCAGGGAGGCTAAAGGCTAGTCAGCCCTCAGCCAGGGATGCTCCCTTGGGATACTTGGGATCTTCACTGAGCTGTTCTTGTAGAACTCAGTTGCAGGCGGAGCATTCATGGGGAAAAGCCTAGGTAGCAATTGGATGAGCAAAGCAACCAGATAAATACATATGGACAACAAAATGCACCTTATCACTTATTTATTTACCATGTTGCCTCTCTACCTTTAGGGCATTTAAAACTAAGAGGTACAATATAAAATAATTATGTCCTAGGAGGAGTTGAAAAGTTGAAAACATTTTACCAAGAGACTTGATAACTTCCCTGAAAGTAGAAAGAGTTCTCCCATTTTGGGGTCCAAAAGTGCAGGAACCATCCTGGAATTCTTACAGGCCTGACTCTTTAATGCTAAAATGCCCTTTGGACAGTTGTTTTGTTTGTTGTTTATTTGTTTAGTCGCTTCTGACTCTTCGTGACTTCATGGACCAGCCCACGCCAGAGCTTCCTGTCGGTCGTCAACACCCCCAGCTCCCCCAGGGACGAGTCCGTCACCTCTAGAATATCATCCATCCACCTTGCCCTTGGTTGGCCCCTCTTCCTTTTGCCTTCCACTCTCCCTAGCATCAGCATCTTCTCCAGGCTGTCCTGTCTTCTCATTATGTGGCCAAAGTATTTCATTTTTGCCTTTCATACCATTCCCTCAAGTGAGCAGTCTGGCTTGATTTCCTGGAGGATGGACTGGTTTGATCTTCTGGCAGTCCAAGGCACTCTCAGAATTTTCCTCCAACACCACAGTTCAAAAGCATCGATCGTCCTTCTCTCAGCCTTCCTTATGATCCAGCTCTTGCAGCCATATGTTACTATGGGGAACACCATTGCTTTAACTATGTGGACCTTTGTTGTCAGTGTGATGTCTCTGCTCTTGACTATTTTATCGAGATTTGTCATTGCTCTTCTCCCAAGGATAAAGTGTCTTCTGATTTCCTGACTGCAGTCAGCATCTGCAGTCATCTTCGCACCTAGAAATACAAAGTCTTTCACTGCTTCTACATTTTCTCCCCTTATTTGCCAGTTATCAATCAAGCTGGTTGCCATAATCTTGGTTTTTTTGAGGTTTAGCTGCAAGCCAGCTTTTGCACTTTCTTCTTTCACCTTCACCATAAGGCTCCTCAGTTCCTCTTCGCTTTCAGCCATCAAAGTGATATCATCTGCATATCTGAGATTGTTAATGTTTCTTCCAGCAATTTTAACTCCAGCCTTGGATTCCTCAAGCCCAGCATGTCGCATGATGTGTTCTGCGTACAAGCTGAATAGGTGGGGTGAGAGTATACAGCCCTGCCGTACTCCTTTCCCAATCTTAAACCAGTCTGTTGTTCTGTGGTCTGTTCTTACTGTTGCTATTTGGTCGTTATACAGATTCTTCAGGAGGCATACAAGATGACTTGGTATCCCCATACCACTAAGAATTTGCCACAATTTGTTATGGTCCACACAGTCAAAGGCTTTAGAATAGTCAATAAAACAGAAATAGATGATTTTCTAAAACTCCCTGGCTTTTTCCATTATGCAGCGGATATTGGCAATTTGGTCCATAGTTCCTCTGCCTTTTCTAAACCCAGCTTGTACATTCCATGAATTGCTGAAGCCTACCTTGCAGGATCTTGAGCATTACCTTACTGGCATGTGAAATGAGTGCCACTATTCGATAGTTTGAACATTCTTTAGTGTTTCCCTTTTTTGGTATGGGGATATAAGTTGATTTTTTTCCAATCTGATGGCCATTCCTGTGTTTTCCAAATTTGCTGGTATATAGCATGCATTACCTTGACAGCATCATCTTGCAAGATTTTGAACAGTTCAGCTGGGATGCCGTCGTCTCCTGCTGCCTTGTTATTAGCAATGCTTCTTAAGTCCCATTCAACCTCACTCTTCAGGATGTCTGACTCTAGCTCACTGACCACACCATCAAAGCTATCCCTGATATTGTTATCCTTCCTGTACAGGTCTTCTGTATATTCTTGCCACCTTTTCTTGATCTCTTCTTCTTTTGTTAGGTCCTTGCTATCTTTGTGTTTGATCATACCCATTTTGGCCTGGAATTTACCTCCAATGTTTCTAATTTTCTGGAAGAGGTCTCTTGTCCTTCCTATTCTATTGTCTTCTTCCACTTCTGCGCATTGCTTGTTTAAAAATAATTCCTTATCTCTTCTGGCTAACCTCTGGAATGTTGCATTTAATGGGGCATATCTCCTCCTATCACTGTTGCCTTTTGCTTTCCTTCTTTCTTGGGCTACTTCTAGTGTCTCAGCAGACAGCCATTTTGCCTTCTTGGTTTTCTCTTTCTTTGGGATGTATTTTCTTGCCGCCTCCTGAACAATGTTGTGAACTTCTGTCCATAGTTCTTCCGGGACCCTATCTACTAAGTCCAGTCCCTTACAGGCCCTAAATGAGTTAGCGGCTGGCTGTCATTTTTGCTGGTTAGTGGCTAGCTGCCATGTTTTCACCAACTGAACCTTCAGAATAATCTTCAAGGATAGCCAGATTGCAAAAGTCTAAACAAGATGCAGCTGTGGTTAACCCCTGCCAGGTTATGCATGCTGTATCATAGTATAATGACAATTTTGTGTATCTTGTTATTTATTTCGACAACTACTCTATCTGTTCAGCAACAATCATATACTCAATTCATACTGGAACCCACCGGGAATATTTTGTAAGTTGCTCAGCAGCTGGCTTATGTGATTCTGCTCTGCTCCTTTTCTCTTATAGACTATTGAGTTATTTCCCAGGGAGTTCAAAAGCTATATTTATGCCATTGCTGTCCCTTCATTAAAGACTTGCTAGCAGCCATGATAACTTGAAATTGGTCAGTAATGAACCCCAGATGATAGACTCCAGGGCTCGTTCCTACTTCATACAGATTGCAACCTATTTTTAATTCCACCCAGGACTTGCCTGCCGCTTATCAGGGCGAGGAAAGGTTAATTTTCTAGCTTATGCACTTTCAACTGTTGGACTCTAATATCAGTAGGGCCAAACTGCAAAAGGGAACAGATATCTGTAGCTTTGCCCCAGGCAGATACTTAATAAAAGAGAGAAACGCTGTAGTTCATTGTAAGCAGAAGCTGCTGCTATTGCTAAATGAGAAACAAGGCTAAATATGTCTGAAAGAGGCAGCCAAGAAAAATACAGCAAGAATTCCTTATAATTCTTGAAGACTTCGGATAAATGACAAGGATGGCTCAAAAGGCTGAAGACAGAATCTGCAGAGCCATCCAGCCATTGCTTCACCCTGGGAAGAGCCTTCAGATTTGCTTCAGTTTTACTTCTGGCAAAATGAATGTGCAAAATGTATGGATGTGTAAAACTCCAGAGAGAAATTGCACTAAACTGGAGAACTCCTTGGAGTTCTACAGAGGTTCGGGAACTGATGAATTGCTAAATTACTACAAATTGCCAAAGCCATTTAATTTTAATGGAATTTCAAAGAGCAATTGTAAACATTACACAGGGAAGACCAATTGAGAGTAAAATAAACTGGTGAAATAAACTTTTTTCCCCTGAACTGAAACAGTTTATACCACCGATGGAAGATGGGTTGCATGTTTGTGTTAGAGTGAGTAAAAAAACATGCCTACATGTCTTCAAAGGCACATCTTCCCCCTTCCCTCCCCCCCAATGGGGAAATTCACTCTGCATATTTCTGAAGTAATGTGAGAAAAGAACAATTTTAATTTTAGAAGCAGACTTATAGCTTATAATTCAGATTAGCAAAACATGTCTTGTCACTCCTTCCTTCCTTCCTTCCTTCCTTTGTGACAACAAAAAAAAATAAAGACTAATATGAGCAAAAAATTAAGTGGAAAATTTTGAGTGGAAGGTCATTTAGTTGAATGTCCAAATTAATTCAGAAAATCAAACTGAATTGAATGAACCTGATTCAATTCAATATTTAAAATCTATTTTAATGATCAAACCAGATCAAAGGATGGATTAAATTAGATCAATGATGTGAATTGGATTGGAGCTGATCCAATTATGGTAAAATCTAGTATTAAAGGGACATGGTAAGACTAAAGTTTTCTTTTAACATGCTGTGGTTCATTTGCATTTACTTGCAAGGAATATCTTAAAGAAAGGAGTAATATGTAGTACTCCCTGATGTCATCTTAAAATAGAACAATCTGTCCCCACCCACCCACAATTTTTTTTAATCTATCTATATCTATCTATCTATCTATCTATCTATCTATCTATCTATCTATCTATCTATCTATCTATCAAATTTATCATCGCCCATCTCCAAAAGGAGCTCTGGGCGGTTTACAATACAACATAAATAAGAATATAGAACTGTAAAAACTATAATACATAATACAATAAATCTAATAAAAACCTCAATGGCTGGAAGTTCTTTATGATTTGAAGGCAGAGCTGGGTCCTTCTAAGAAACTAACCATCCCCAGGAATGGCTACTCTCCCTCACGCCCCAGGCATAAGTACAGAACCAGGTCTTTAGTTGTTTCCTAAAGTCCAGGAGAGAGGGAGCCAATCTCACTTCTGAGGGAAGGATATTCCAAAGGGCAGGTGCTACTGCAGAGAAGGCCTGCCTCCTGGACCCCGCCAGATGGAATTCTCTTGCAGATGGGATTTGTAGCATGCCCTCTCTTCATGACCAGGTGGGACAGGCTGATGTAATGGGTAAGAGGCGGACCCTCAGGTAACCTGGCCCCATGCCATGTAGGGCTTTAAAGGTGATAACCAACACCTTGAATTGGACCCGGAAGCATACTGGCAACCAATGCAGTTCGCGGAGCAAAGGAGTGATGTGTGCTGATCTTGGGAAACCCAAGATCGCCTGCGTGGCTGCATTTTGCACCAGCTGAGCTTCCGGATACTCTTCAAGGGTAGTCCCATGTAGAGCACATTGCAGTAGTCTATATGGGAGATAACCAGGGCATGAGTGACTGTTTGAAGGGCCTCTCACTCCAGGAAGGGGCACAACTGGTGCACAACATGAAGTTGCACAAAGGCCCTCCTAGCCACAGCTGCCACCTGCTCTTCGAGCAGGAGCCGTGAGTCCAGGAGGACCCCCAAGTTACGCACTGGGTCTGTCTGGGGCAGTGCATCCCCATGCTTTATCTTCTGATTCTATGCACATATAAAATGATTTTTAGGGGTCCAGAGAAGTTCAAACCAAACCTAACCATAAGATTAAGTCAACTAAAGCTAAAGAGGGATATATGAGCTGCAGAAATTGGAGCTTGTCCTCTTTACTTTTTTTTTAGATAGGGAAGGAGGACTGAAATTCACATAGGTGAATGGGACATTTCTTTTCTCACAAACTTTTTTGATTGTTTGTTTAGAGCAAAATATTATCTATGAACTTGCCAAAGTTATGCAATTATCTACACATTATTTGCTTTACTTGTTCTTCTGATATTATAACCTGTACTAGGATCTAAGAAGTATCTGAATGGTTATAAACCACTTGTAGTTCAATGTTTTCATTTGCACTTGAAGATACGTATCATCATCATCGTCATTGTCATCATCATCTCTTTATAATCCAATTCAAGATTTATAATAAAATGGAAGGGGAAAACAAGTGAAGAAACATTGTGTTACATTAGCTAGCAATGCTACTGCCAGTTTTGTCTGAGGGCAGCATTCATGATGTAAAATGGCTAAATCTGAATAAATGCATGTTGTTCAATGGTTTCAGCTGAAGAACACCAATTGTTCAGAAACTTGCTATGAAAAAAAAAGTGCAGTCCTAGGGTTGAGAAGTCATCTCAGAAATCATGGGATGTTTCAGATTTCCCCTTCCAAAGTTAGGGAGATGACTCAATTCTAAAGATCAATTTCCTCCTCCTGATGCCTTTGAAATTTCGCACGTACCTTCCTTTTAAATGTCCAGACTATCAGTATTAGGAAAATCAAAAGGGGGAGGATTAGGTGGAGGCCTTGCATTTCTGACACCAAAGCCCTCCATCATAGTAGAGAAAGGACCCCACCCCCCTGCCATCTGCATGCATACCAACCCTAGCCAGTTATTTCAAGTCTCCCAATGGTGCACTCATCACCACTGGAACTGAGCCCATCCACCTTGCTACCACTTGAATGAAACATACTTCCATGGCTTTGCCCATTCCTAGAAACCTGAACTATTTGAGGCCTGGCAGTGAAGCACCTCCCTCATGGAGCATCCTCCCCTTTGAGAACCAGAGGGCCCCAACAATCTTGGCCAGGATGATAGATGAGCCCAGAATAAGTACTGTATGGTTTGTGCGGTTGAGTTTGTCATACGGTGCCTTGGTTATTGCACTGTGGTTATGTTAATTTTGTTTTCTGTTTGGCTTAACGAGGGTTCATTATATAGTTTTTGCTGATTGTTATTAGCAGTCCAGAATCCACAGATTAGATGGGCAGCCATATTAATTTTATAAATATATATAGTATATATATATATTTCAATTATAATAATAAAAGTCAGAAGCAATAGAGGTGCAATACTGCAGAAGAGGGCTTCCATTGTGCCTGGATACTTTCCAAGTTTAAATAAGGAGGATGGCAATCCATGACATTTTCTACCATATTTATCACCACTGTCTTGACAACCTGTGTGAAAGGATCTTCTTGACCCACCATTGTGGAGGATCATTGTAATTTAAACTATATTTCAAAAGCTTACTCTGTGAACCATAGGTTATTTCGAGATTTAAGAATAATATTTTCTACAGAGTTCTATTCTGATGTGGCATTTTGCATATGAATCTGGCACCTGCTGAAGCCTGAATTCAAGAGAAAATTGGAACATAAATCTTTATTCTTTTTCCAGTTACAGTGAACTCCTTCTGACTTTAGCATCTGGATTCCTTCTCTTTGCAGTTTTGATTAACTTATTCTGGGTCTGAGTTGTATGTAAATAGTTCTAACTAGTCAACTAGATATCTTCTTATTTATTTATTGTGCTTCCATTTGTAACTCATTTATGACTGCCATTGCAATGGATCTGAAACGGCTGTCTAACAAGAAAGAATAATTATGCAAATGAGAAAGAAGTTCTTTCAACTCTTCAGAAAACAGCCACACATATAATTGTTTAAAGTAAGCACAAAGGATCAGCTAATTCTAGAACAGTTTAGCATCTGCTAACAAATTTAGACTGGGAAAGCTGTATTTATTGTAGATCTGTAAATACTCTGGTACTTGGCAGATGGTACTTTTATGGCACAGAAAATGGAGGAAGTCGGAGAGGAAGAAAGAAGAAATGAGAATAATTCCTATGAGCAGCAGCATTGTTTCACAACATGTAACGAAGATGTTACCACCTTTTATGATTTCACTCGTTTAATAGTTTCAGTGCCTATCACTTTCCCAAATCTCGTTTAGACTGGTGGCCCATGAAAAATGATCTGTTCTGGATCTGGGTGACTCAGCGATTGCCATGCTAGCACTTTGAAGGGATGTGGGCTGGGGGAAGGGGGAATCCAAAAATCTGGTTCCAAAGGAACAATATTGGTGCTTTCAAACAGGCTAGCAATGGACAGATGGTCTTGGGCAGGACATGGAGAACAGAAACCTTGCGTTTTAAAGATCAGGTTCTAACACTGTTATGTTGACATGTCACTGGTGGTAAGAAGACAGTCAGGTGAGATTATGGCGCACTTTGGAATGTAAACGAATGGATGAACTCAAGTTGATGTTTGGGAAAGCAACTGGCATTTGTCATCAGCAGATAAGTAAACCATAATTTTCAAACGAGTAATGTTAATAAGCACATTACCAATCTGGTGTATCATAGTAGAATGCAATGTTTTGGACACATTTTTTAAAAGTTATTTGCCCTTTCATACTACTAATTCATTCTAGGTGCTCAAATGGCAACCTCAGGCATCTACTGCATCTTCCTTTTTCAAAATGCATTTAACTTGTGGAATTACAGTGGTTCCTGCATTGCGGTTAAGGAACATGCATGTCCTTACAAGGCTGGGATGAGGCAAACAAGATATAAAGGAGCTATCTAAAACATCTATAACCTTGCTACTATCTCCCTGTATTTAAAGGTAAGGTCAGTTGACAATAAAGTGATTTCCTTCCTTGCCTTAGCTGCTACACTATGTCTGGTCTGTCTGTCTGTCTATCGGGAATGGAGCAATGTATGGGTTTATATGCATAAATTGAGTGCTTTTCTATGTGTGAGAGAATTGTTGGTGTATGTTGATGGCTCCCTTTTCCTTTTGGAATATGTCTTCTAAGGAGATGTGTGGATGGAGCGATTCATCTCAACCACGTCTGATTCTACGTGACTATGTGTCCATGTCCATGTCACTTCCCTGGCAACAATGCAAAAGCCTAGAGTGGGAGGTTGGGTGTGTTGGGGGAAGGGGACAATAATAATAATAAAGACTAGACTACCCCAGTCCCGGTTTACAACTTCAGTCACTATCCAGTAACAGAAATCAGGGTAAGCTTTAGAGAATGAATACATGCAGCAGACAGTAAATGAAGAACATACTTCAGTGGTGTGTAAGGAGGAAGATATTTGAGTGGTGCTCTATGGAGAGAGGGAACAGAGATATTAAAATTATCAGAGGTATTTTTCACCCATGCAATATTATTATTAGGGACTGTGCACCTCCCTGTCCCAGCTACATTTGCAAGAGAAAAGCAAATGTGATTCATCCCCAGCCCCACCCCTACTCTTACTACTCTACCACCATTCCCTTTCCCTTCCTTCCATGTTCGATTTGCACTGAATCTGTGTTGATGCAGGTACTTCTTTTGCTTCCTTTAAAATATGCTTCTGAATAAGTAAGATCTGACATCTGCTGAAGTGAGCTGTAATCTGAATATAGTCCATATCCCAATACCAACATATGGAAAATTACCTTTGCTGCTTGCAAGCTCTAAACCATTCCAAAGAAAGCTTGGTTATAATTATTCTAAAGTTCATAAAAGTTTTCCTGAAACAACACAAAGGCAGGGGGAAAAAAAATAACACTTATTCTTAGCATTTAGGAAAAATTTAATTGGTATTGGTATAAATGCTGTTAAAGCACTCCAGAACTTCTTTTTTTAAAAGCACACACTAAAAACTGGAACATTCATTATTTAACTGTAACATTTACTGTTACTTTTCTTTTCTTCTCTGTTTGTGGCACTTCTTGAATTCTTGCATGCAGATGCTATTGTTGAAAGTTAGAATCCTATGATTTGACTCTGCTAATTAATGTTCTGTGACATTCAGTGCAATTTTGGTAAAGTGCTAGATCTCTGACTGCTTAAAGGAGAATATAATCAAACATCTATAGATGTTTCTGTCTCTTCTGTTCTTCTTTTGTTCCGCTCCCTGCATGAATTGTCATGCGTACATATGGAGTTGTCAGCTCCACATGTTAGCAGGGTCATTATATTACAGAATTTAGTATTTTCAGGAAAGACCTTCCAGGAGCCATTTCAGACTGCCTTGGTGATTTGGAATATATGGACTAGTTGGACTAAGTTGGCTCTTTATCTGTTATGATCCTTCACAATATAGATTCTTTCAACTTTTCAAAGCATCTGCCAAGAATTCTCACAATGATCCTAATAGCTTGTCATTAAAAATGGAAGGAAAGATTAAACAACCCAATCTCTCATTTGAGAACCCCAAATTTCAAATAAGCTATGAGATACCTGTATATAATTGCAAAACCCTTCTCTGTTATTCTTCCATATCCACTGCTCTCCAAACTGGCCAATCTGGGTTTCTTCTCTTGGATAATTCTTACATTTTACTCATATTTCCAGTGTTGTTATTCCCTTCACTGTCTATAATATCACCATATTGCTTATTGGGAGAAAAGTGATACAAGAAAGTAGAGAATCTCATCCAATCAACAAAGGAAATATTCCCATTATTTTAAAATAAAATATAATTTGACTAAACTTAAGTCTAACCACTTCAGCAAAGGATCATTACCTTGTTGTGGTGCTAGAGCTTGAGCACCTCAATGTGGCTGCTGGTGCTGAACGGTGAATCCGATGTTCTAAGGATCAACACGCCATTGGAACCTGAAACATAAGATCTATGAGTCAGGGCAAATTGGATGTGGTTATTGGTGAGATGTCAAGATTAAAGATAGACATTTTGGGCATCAGCGAACTGAAATGGACTGGAATGGGCGACTTCACATCAAATGACCACCAGATCTACTACTGTGGACAAGAGGACCACAGAAGAAATAGAGTAGCCTTCATAATTAATAGTCAAGTGGCTAAAGCAGTGCTTGGATACAATCCTTAAAACAATAGAATGATCTCAATTCGAATTCAGGGCAAGCCATCTAACATCACAGTGATCCAAATATACGCCCCAACCACAGATGCTGAAGAAGCTGAAGTAGAGCAGTTCTATGAGGATCTGCAGCACCTACTGGACAACACGCCTAAAAGAGATGTTATTTTCATCACGGGAGACTGGAATGCTAAGGTGGGCAGTCAAATGACACCTGGAATTACAGGTAAGCATGGCCTGGGAGAACAAAACGAAGCAGGACATAGGCTGATAGAATTTTGCCAAGACAACTCACTCTGCATAACGAACACTCTCTTCCAACAACCTAAGAGACGGCTTTATACATGGAGTTCACCAGATGAACAACACCGAAATCAGATTGACTACATCTTTTGCAGCCAAAGGTGGTGGACCTCTATACAGTTGGTAAAAACAAGACCTGGAGCTGACTGTAGTTCAGATCATGAACTTCTTCTTGCACAATTTAGGATCAGACTAAAGAGATTAGGGAAGACCCACAGATCAGCTAGATATGAGCTCACTAATATCCCTAAGGAATATGCAGTGGAGGTGAAGAATCGATTTAAGGGACTGGACTTAGCAGATAGGGTCCCGGAAGAACTCTGGACAGAAGTTTGCAACATTGTTCAGGAGGCGGCAACGAAATACATCCCAAAGAAAGAGAAAACCAAGAAGGCAAAGTGGCTGTCTGCTGAGACACTAGAAGTAGCCCAAGAAAGAAGGAAAGCAAAAGGCAACAGTGATAGGGGGAGATATGCCCCATTAAATGCAAAATTCCAGAGGTTAGCCAGAAGAGATAAGGAATTATTTTTAAACAAGCAATGCGCGGAAGTGGAAGAAGACAATAGAAGAGGAAGGGCAAGAGACCTCTTCCAGAAAATTAGAAACATCAGAGGTAAATTCCAGGCCAAAATGGGTATGATCAAAAACAAAGATGGCAAGGACCTAACAGAAGAAGAAGAGATCAAGAAAAGGTGGCAAGAATATACGGAAGACCTGTACAGGAAGGATAACAATATCGGGGATAGCTCTGATGGTGTGGTCAGTGAGCTAGAGCCAGACAACCTGAAGAGTGAGGTTGAATGGGCCTTAAGAAGCATTGCTAATAACAAGGCAGCAGGAGATGACGGCATCCCAGCTGAACTGTTCAAAATCTTGCAAGATGATGCTGTCAAGGTAATGCATGCTATATGCCAGCAAATTTGGAAAAGACAGGAATGGCCATCAGATTGGAAAAAAATCAACTTACATCCCCATACCAAAAAAGGGAAACACTAAAGAATGTTCAAACTATCGAACAGTGGGACTCATTTCACATGCCAGTAAGGTAATGCTCAAGATCCTGCAAGGTAGACTTCAGCAATTTATGGAACGAGAATTGCCAGATGTACAAGCTGGGTTTAGAAAAGGCAGAGGAACTAGGGACCAAATTGCCAATATCCGCTGGATAATGGAAAAAGCCAGGGAGTTTCAGAAAAACATCTATTTCTGTTTTATTGAGTATTCTAAAGCCTTTGACTGTGTGGACCATAACAAATTGTGGCAAGTTCTTAGCGGTATGGGGATACCAAGTCATCTTGTCTGCCTCCTGAAGAATCTGTATAACGACCAAGTAGCAACAGTAAGGACAGACCACGGAACAACGGACTGGTTTAAGGTTGGGAAAGGAGTACGGCAGGGCTGTATACTCTCACCCTACCTATTCAACTTGTACGCAGAACATATCATGTGACATGCTGGGCTTGAGGAATCCAAGGCTGGAGTTAAAATCGCTGGAAGAAACATTAACAATCTCAGATGTGCAGATGATACCACTTTGATGGCTGAAAGCGAAGAGGAACTGAGGAGCCTTATGATGAAGGTGAAAGAAGAAAGTGCAAAAGCTGGCTTGCAACTAAACCTCAAAAAAACCAAGATTATGGCAAGCAGCTTGATCGATAACTGGCAAATAGAGGGAGAAAATGTAGAAGCAGTGAAAGACTTTGTATTTCTAGGTGCGAAGATTACTGCAGATGCTGACTGCAGTCAGGAAATCAGAAGACACTTAATCCTTGGGAGAAGAGCAATGACAAATCTCGATAAAATAGTTAAGAGCAGAGACATCACACTAACAACAAAGGTCCGCATAGTTAAAGCAATGGTGTTCCCCGTAGTAACATATGGCTGCGAGAGCTGGACTATAAGGAAGGCTGAGAGAAGGAAGATCGATGCTTTTGAACTGTGGTGTTGGAGGAAAATTCTTAGAGTGCCTTGGACTGCCAGAAGATCAAACCAGTCCATCCTCCAGGAAATCAAGCCAGACTGCTCACTTGAGGGAATGATATTCAAGGCAAAACTGAAATACTTTGGCCACACAATGAGAAGACAGGACACCCTGGAGAAGATGCCGATGCTAGGAAGGGTGGATGGCAAAAGGAAGAGGGGCTGACCAAGGGCAAGGTGGATGGATGATATTCTAGAGGTGACGGACTCGTCCCTGGGGGAGCTGGGGGTGTTGACGACCGACAGGAAGCTCTGGCATGGGCTGGTCCATGAAGTCACGAAGAGTCGGAAGTGACTGAATGAATAAACAACAACAAAGTCTAACCATGTTTAATATCTTTATTTGCATCTGATGCCTTGGATAAAAATAACATGCACTTTATAATTTTTTAAAAACATATGTATTGAATAAAAAGGGGTTTTCATTGATAAAAAGAGTGCCCCATTATGTGATACATTATCTCACCTTCAAAACTGGCTAAGAGGTTAAAAACAGTGTTGGTTATATTTCAAACATTTCCAGTTTACTGTGAATCACTGCAGTATTAACACAACCCCACCTTTGTTTGAAATATGAAAACAATCAATTGAACAATACCAGTGTAGAACTGTTATGATTTCTTTTTAAAACTAAGAATTCCCAAATGTAAAAGAAAACCGAAGATTCTCTCCATGTCCAGGCATAAAAGGAAGTAATTTTCATGAACCAAATGATCTTTTTTTTTCATATTTGGGCTATGTACTGTCTGTAACGAAAAATACCAGATAATAGATCTGAACTCTTTGTAATGTGTGTATGTGTTTCATTAATATTTATATACTAGTTCTCTCTCTTATTTTTAAATGTAAACACCTGTAAAAACTACTTTGAACAAAATCTCTTACATACTTTAACTATGTTTCTGAATGCACAAACTTCTAGATGGTGTCTTTAGAAATAAATCTGATAGAATGAGGAAGAAGAGGAGGAGGAGGAGGAAGGAGGACAAGGTGAGGATGATTGCATTTGTCTCTGAGATTCATTAGGAATCAGCTTAGGTGAAGTAAAATAATCTATAGCAATATGCAGAGTGTTGGAAAATGCTTGTTATACTTTAAAGATACATATTGCTGGGATTTGTTTTTCCCCACTCAATGCACCATTTTTTCTTAAGCTTTTCTGATCAAAGGCTAGCAGCTTAATGTTCTGGGAAAGTGAACTCTGTATGTAGCACCAAATCCTCAGTGCAAAGATAAACATTGTTCTGATTGAAGCTGTTGCTTCAGAAGCTGAGGTAGTTCAAAAGAGGTTTTCTTCAGCTGGAAGAAAGAGAGAGAGAGAACTTTATTTTCTGTATTAGCACATCAATTGATCCTTTATTATTTTAGGTCAAATCGAATGGCTTGCAGTCCAGAGGTGGGATATCTTCAGCCCTGGAGCTACATGTTCCTCTCCCTGATTAAACTTGGCCTACAGCCTAATTTCAAAAACCCTTGGCAAGTTCATAATTCAGATCTCTGGAAAACAGCCATCCATCTCTTCCTCAGCAGCTTGCTTTTTGCAAAGAGAAAGAAAGAGAAACAGGATGTTAGAGAAAGTGTGAGAAGATTTGGAGAGGGCAAAGGAAGTGATAAAGGAAGTGAAAGCATGAAATAGAATGTGACTTCATTCAGTTTTGGCTCTGCCTCTCATCCATCACTTATTTAAACTGTACTCACCATTGGCAAGTAATCTATTCCTTGAACAACAAATATATTACAATTCTCTAACAGTACAGTCCTATAGCTGGTAGCAGTTGAGTAGCAGAATGGGAAGACAACAGATAAGGAGACAGACAGGATCAGGAAGAGCTGAAGATTATCAGGAAGAGCTGAAGATTGTCAATGGCAACTAGTCAAGTTGGAGGAGTTTGACCTGACTCAATGGCACCTAACTAATATTTGGTTTTGTGTTTTGAGATTGCATCTTAAATATTAAGATTCTGTTGATTTTATTGCTCCCTCTCTCTCTCTGAGCAGGGAAAGGCTTATTGGCTTTGTTTGCATAACAAACTTGATGGAATCAATGACAGAGCGAGCATGTTGTATGACCACCGCAACTAAGACTTAGTGGGTAGAAGAGGACTTGTTTTAACCCGCAAACAGCCTCAGATGTTGGGTTGACTTATTATCACCTAGTAAGTTGTGTAGTGTTGTCTAACTCTATCAAAAGTGAGACAGTGTTGACATCCTGCCCAAACCAGTCCTGCGAGAAAAAAACATTTGGCAATATAGAGAGGCTGAATAAACAAGCTCTCCTTGGGCAAGGGCTTATGGAATACCATATGCATCCTGAAGAAAAGTGGTGGGGAACTTGTATTCCCCAAATCACAACTTTTGACCCAAGTGGTATCATGGTGTGCTGCCAGAATCACCTCTAGGAAAAATTGGTCTCAGTTACTGGCTGTCTAGGTTAAGCGTGTGGACTGAACAGGACACTTTAGACAATTTTGTCTCCTTTGACCAGTAATGGAAAACTCATCTGCTGATGCATCCCTGCAGTTGGAGGTAGCAGAACAAACAACTAACCAACAACAATAACAAAAGAGCTCCTGTTCTGAGTCTGGCCTGGAAGATAAGGGTAAAGCTATCAGCTTGCCTAGCTACAGTATGTTGGGTTGGTAGCACAGAAAAATAAAATGAAAATTGGAACCATTTGCTATCACTTGGCCATGCATTCAAGATTTCTGACTCACACAACAGGCTTGAACTCACTCTGTTTGAAAAGGGACACAGTTTGAGACCAGTCAGAAAAGCCTGGGGCAGAACGTTCTTTTGAAGACATACACTTTCTTTTCACCGTATCCCCAGTCAATATTTTTTTTCCTCCATTGATCTTTTCCCCATTGAAGTCAATTATCTAGTAATTGAGATGGTGTGGGGGAACCTATAATACTGAAATAAATATTGCCATTATAACATAACAAATTAGCTTTTCTACGATATCTGAAAAAGAAAAAGAAATTAAAAAAAGATCCAGATAATGATTATACTTCAGAGGAAATTTCCTTGTCTGGGGACCAAGAAGAAATCTTCATTGCCTCTTCTTTAAAAAGGCCCTACTTGAGATAGTGGGGTTTGCATTAGTTTCTCTCTGTTCAAGCATGGAATCCTATGCACCTCTATATTCCAAATATAAGTTCCCTATGTTAAAGCTGCAGGGCACTGAGAAATACAATTGGATTAGCATTATATTTATCAAGATACAGGATGTGGATTATTTACCATTTAGAGAAAACACATCCTGTCCTTGTTTTTTCTAAGCACATCTGAAATACATGGCACCTGCAAAGACCGTGAAATCCCTCTTCTTCTCTCTAGCTAGAAAGTATTAAAAGTGAATAAATAGAAGCATGTTGCATGCTGCTTTCACTGACTTTCTCCTTCCAGAAACACTCACAGGCAAACTCCAAAGGTCATACTTAATTTACTACAAAGCATGAACACTGAGTGCATCATCAACATGTTTAATTTCCTCTGGTCTAATTGGCCTGCAGAGTACCTCACAGCCAGCAAGTGTGAACTGGAAATAAATCAGTTACAAAATAGAAAGATGCTTTAATTTTACAGCTGTTTCATCAGATACTTCCCCTGATGGACAAGAGAAGAAATACTCTTTATGGAAAGGAAAAAGACAAAATGTCTATGCAATCATGTAGAGAGGGCATTGGTGGGCCTCCTTTATCACTGCTGTGCATCAAAGTGGTTTGCTACTGATGGAGTTTGATAATATCAGTTTCATATTGAGCTGATTTTGCAACTAGATATTAAAAAAAAAAAAAAAACAGCTCTGTCAATATGACAATAGTGCCAAGCTTTGCTGGCTTTTTTTTTAACTGTTCAGAAACTATTTGGATGGGAAAGCATCAGAAAATCCAAGACTGAAGATGCAGACCACCAGAACATTTTGAAAGAAGACAATTGGCAAGCTTCCAGATTGTTTCTGAGAAGGCTACATGGATGTGTTCTTGTGATGTGTTCCTGTAATCATCAGGAGTTCAGTTCAACTCAAAAAGAGAGAGAAAAGAAAAGAAAAGAAAAGAAAAGAAAAGAAAAGAGGAAAGGAAAGGAAAGGAAAGGAAAGAGGAAAGGAAAGGAAAGAGGAAAGGAAAGGAAAGGAAAGGAAAGGAAAGGAAAGGAAAGAGGAAAGGAAAGGGGAAAGGAAAGGAAAGGAAAGGAAAGGAAAGAGGAAAGGAAAGGAAAGGAAAGGAAAGAGGAAAGGAAAGGAAAGGAAAGGAAAGGAAAGGAAAGGAAAGGAAAGGAAAGGAAAGGAAAGGAAAGGAAAGGAAAGGAAAGGAAAGGAAAGGAAAGGAAAGGAAAGGAAAGCTTAATATATACAAACAGCTCCTGGAAAATGTGGCCCATGAAGTTTGGAGAGTTTTACTTCTAAATTTTTGGTCAAAATGGAAACAAGAACCTTTAAATGAAGAAATGGTATGAATGGAGCTAGTGTAAATCCGGAATTATATCTAAAAAGTGCTGAAGTGTACTGGCTAACTTTAAAAAAAAAGTTATTCTTGGATGTCCTTATATCAAGTCTAGCTTTGAGTAGGGGCAGATTGCTTGCCTCTCTAGTTGAACATTTAGGATGAAATTCTATGATACTTGGGAAGGTGTCCAATTAGCTAGATTCCTTTTTTTCAAAACCAAGGAAGAACTCTGACCTCAGAGGAAGAAAATTCCTACTGGATTTCCCTTCCACCATCAATGTCTTGCTTGTTCTGAAGTAAAAAAAAAAAAAAAAAAATGGAGTTGGAAAGGCCAAAATAGGAGAAGGTAGACGTAGGCATAGAGAACTGGAAGATGCTGAGCATTCAACAAATCTCCCAAATGTTCTGAAATGTATGCAGCATTTGGGCCAGCTCTCAAAGCAAAGAAAAACAAACTCAAACAGCAGTGAAAAATAAAACTTCTGTTTGAATTTCAAAACATTAATTTTTTAAAAAATATGAAAATAAATAAGTTTAATAACTCCAAAGCATGTTGAAAAAAAGGGCGAGGTACCTATTCTTAGATAGAAAATCACTGGATAGGAAAAATAAAGGCACTGCATCAAGGTTATGTTTAATTAAGGCAACATCCAGATGGTCTGGATTAAGCATCACTTTTTTGCATACCAGATTTGGACTCACATGTCATACAATGTGGTATTGTCATGTCTTCTCTCTCTCTCTCTCTCTCTCTCTCTCTCTCTCTCTCTCAAAACTGCAAAGGAATTGTTCTGTGAAAGTAATGCATATCCCAAAATATTAATTCCCTTGATGTCTATGTAATAGATACTGTATTTGGTTTTTTGAGATCAAATACTCACTGGCATTTCTGTTCTGTCCTCAGTCGTATTTCTTGACAGAGTTACCTGCAAATGAATTTGAACCTGCTTTGTTTGTCTTTGTTTGTCTTTCATGAAATGGAGAATGAAGTAATAATGTATGAGTTCAAATGAGATTTTTTGTCTTTTCAGGTTCCTCAAAACCTCTGAACTGCATCTAGATTCTTCAGTGAGGCCACTCCTTTCAGTTTCATCATTTGCTTTTTATGAAGCAGATCTTTGGTAACTGGAAAGACCCACCATGGCAGCCATTTTGTAAGAGGCTTTCAAGTTTCCAAATGTTGACACTAAATGGGATCTATGTCTCACACAGTCAGTGAAGAACAATATGGTAATAAATCTAATAGTTAAAAAAAAAATGAAGGACTGATGGAGATGAGGCAACCTACTCAAAAGTGTTGGCCTCTATTTAGGAGAAGGGGAAACACATACAAGGGCAGTTAAGTTCTGCTTCTTTTATATAAAGGCTTTGATCTTGGGACACAGCAGTCACTTGGCTTCCAACTTCCTTCCAAATTTGTTACTTCCATGGAGTACCTGGATGTTTTTCTGAGCTTGACTAAGTGGCTCATTCTTGCTGGTGGGGTGAAGCAGACAGTCTTAACAAATTGGGTCCTATGCTTGATGTCATGACCCACACTTGTTTATTCCTGCAGGGATAAACTATCTTTGGATGGTAGGAGCTCCAGTTTACATTTCTGAGATGTTCAAGAATGATGATCATCCAGATTGGATGGGGCAGGATTTGGGAGAGGCTAGAATGATCATTCTTGTTTTTGGAAGGGTGTAGAGATTAGAAATGTCTTTTAATGTTTACAGTATGATGGTAGGACACTCTCACAGCAGTGCAAAGCTAGCACAATCTACCAACTCACCTCAGTGAATCACTTGTACTACGGTAGTAGTTTTCAGATGGAAGAGCAAGAAGCTTCTTTCCATCAATACACATTACGTGACTCAAAACATCTTTTTGCAGCTTCCCTTCACCAAAAATGAGTTTCTGAAAATGTGCTGATTGCATATAAGCCCATGTCTGGCAGCAAACATGATGGCCACTGTATAGAAGCAGGAAGCCACATCAACTTGCAAAGCTGTATTGAAGTGTTGTGAATCATCTTCTGAGGGTTTGCATGGACCTAGAAACTATGCCACCAATTTCCAGCCACTATGGTCTAAGGTGAGTCCAGGTTGTCACACAGTTAGATTTGAGGGGGGGGGGGGAAAGTGTCCAGATGGGAGAATGCGTCCTTTTATTTTCCTCCTACACTATTTTTAAAAATTCAATTTCTGTCATTTTTATTAAGAAATTTGTGCATTTTGTTTTCTGCAGCAGCCAAATTAATTTATTACAGCTGTTCTCCCATGGAGGGAGCCATCTGACACTTGCCTGCCATACAGCTGATAAAGGTGAAGGGTTTGTCAGCAAAAGCAACATTGATTCAGAACCCAAAGATGGTTGAGTAAAATCATTTATCATTCCTTTCCTCTTATGTTTTTTTTTTTATCCATCTTATGAAGGTATTTGCAAGTTTAATGAGTGCTTATCAATAAACAAACTAAATGAAATTCTCATCCATCCCTAGATGCTGTAACATTTAAAATATATATTCTGGTAGGAAGGAAGGAATCTAGACATGCAAGACTACATAAATCCACCAGCACCTTTCATTTCTGTACTGTCATAAGATGCTACACTGCAGATTAGTTTATAAAGAATGAAATGTTAAGAAAAAACAATTATGGCAAGATATCTAATTTTATCACACTACCCTTTTTTTAGATGTCAGTTTCTTATTTTCTCTCTTCTACATGTTTCTTTCCCACTCTCCTGTGCTGCTGTATTTGAAGGAAAAGTAACAGTGGTTTTACTGTACATTCATAGTGTTCTTTAGAACAGTATATTCTATTGAAATGTTATCAGTTTTTAAAATTTTATTGAGCCAACATTTCTTTTGGTCATCATATTTCCCTATGTTCTTGGGACATACTCACTGGAGGTGACACATGTCATGTGTCAAAATTGCACTCCAGGACTCAGGCAGATGGTCCAGCTTCATCTCTTCATCTTTCATCTTCCATGGACTTTGGATTTTGCTCAAGGTATGGGTCATAGATACTCCTCACTGGCTCTAAGCTTAGGAAAAAGCCAAATGCATGTTAGTTGCAGATAGTTCATTAGTCACCATTTGAAACATTTACATATACACCAGGGTTCTGCTGATCTATGAAGGGAAAATAGCATTGGTATTTGTATCAAGTGCCCCTTCACAAGGCCACCAGAAGGTTGTCTTTTTACTCAACACAACATTTCTACTCGTGTGCAGAGTCTATTGTTTGCAAGGTCAATCTGCTAACAATTGCTTTATCAAGGCAGAGCTAAGGCAATTGCTAAAAGTTCACACACCCCTGGCAATACTTAAGATAATGTCATGATGGAAGCTTAGTGACATCTCATTCTTCTTTCATGCAATGATCAATACAATATTAGTTACTGTATGAGATTATTTTTCACGGCTGGAAGATATGTTAGTTCCTTGGTGATTTTTATCTACCCATGGACAAGTATTTTACAAAACATGTTGGACCCAAAATGTCTTGAAATTTCTACCTGCTTGAGATTTTACCTCCCTCCCCCTTTTTCTTGTCATTGGTAACTTCCCTCCTTTCATTTGAATAAAGGTAGGACTTGGAGAGTTGAACATACATAGCATATACCTTGAGGTGAAAGACTGAATATCTCCCAAGAGTCTATTGCATTTTCTCCATCCCCTCCATATGTGATAAATGGGATGGAGATAGAAATGGGATAAAAAGGGATGGGCTACAGACAGAGGGATTTGCTCAGCACCAGATGGAATATTAATGGAGAAATGATTATATGGTCTTGGGTTAACCAAGTGGTTTACTGTACAGCTTTTTTTTTTTGTTTTAAAAGACCTTATCCTTAAAGAAATGCTAGCTGCAAGAAAGGTATGAGGACACAGCAGCAAAACATTTGCAGCAGTTGAAGTTAGTGGTGAACAAAAGAGACAAAAAACCATGTCACTATCTGGAGGCAAGGTCAAAGATACCATAATGCCATTAAGAAGGAGCTCTCAGCTGGTTTCCTTGAAGCAATGAATGCTTCAGTGCCAGATATCTTGCTGGACTTCATAACTCCCACTGATGCACTTTATCTTTCAGATAACCTCTACTTAAGACAAGATTTTTTTTTTCCCCCTCCAGATCTGATAACAGCATCCACCTCTGAGTTCTTACTGGAACTCAGTCAATTCTGATGAACAATGCCTGTGTTGTAATATGTTCCTTAAACATATCAATTGCATCTCTTCCTGGCATTATCTTTTTAAA
Source organism: Candoia aspera (assembly GCF_035149785.1). NCBI lineage: Eukaryota > Metazoa > Chordata > Lepidosauria > Squamata > Candoiidae > Candoia > Candoia aspera. Next base: position 4,240,886 of record NC_086157.1, read on the forward strand.
TATGCTGTATTCACCCTCATTCAGTCTGATCAGTTGGGGTGGTCTAATCAATGTGAATTAAGGATTCTGATGCTTGAATGCAAAACCAGGTCATCCTTGTACACCTTTTCACTGTGCCTTCTTTCACATAAGGATAGGAGGATCATCCTGTAGATAATAAGGGAAGCAACAGCTGCAAGAGTGAAAGAGAGTCAAGTAGTGGCTGAACGCATCAGCCCTATCAAAAATGAATCTGGTGGTCATGCGTCACCTATGTACTCAACGGATGGGTAGAATCCTAACCATTCAAGGGAGTAGAGCTGAGGGACATCAAAACCCATCACATGAAGTAGCTTTTTGTATACAAATCTCCAGCAGAAAGTGCTGAAGTTGTGAGAAAGGTGTGGGTCTTTCATCTACTATGCACAGTGTCACAAGCTTCCTCAGATACCTTTCCAAGATATGTGGGGCAATTGTCCTTGACTGAAGAACAGGACCAAGAAGTAAGCAGAGACCTTAATGTAGAGGACTGGGTTTGAAGAGGAAGTCATGGAAGTGATGCAAAAACTTGTGGCACCAGAGAGTCATAGAAAAGGAGCTGTGCTTGTTCCTAGGTGAAGAAGTTCACCCATTATTTTCTTCCTTCCTATCAAGTCAGTAATAAAACTTATTCTTCCCACACGGACCTTTTCCCCATTTGTGCCACCTTCCAATCTACCTACTTAGAATTTCTATTGTCTGCTACTTTGGGCTGCACAGCTTGCCACAGGGTTGTGGGAAAAAGAATAATACATAGGGCTGCCTTCCCTCTGACCATCAAACACAGTGGAATCTTTGGAATCCACTGGTGGCTCCAGAATGATCCTGTTCTCCATCCCTTCTCTTGAACCAAGGCCAGGCTGTCTACAACTCTGGCACAACAGTGTACAATCTTCACTTTTCTTGGCTTGCCGATGGAAGCTTCTTATCTGATTCAAAGAACATTTCCATGCTGTACAGATAAGTTATTTTTCTCCTTATACCAAAAGTTATTCTGTTCCTATTTTGCATAATTTGTTTGACTCGTCCTAAGAGAATGTGTTTAGATTAGGGCTTTGTTTTTTGTTTTGCTACCCCCATGAGTATAATGTTGCTTGTCAATTATATCTAAGTGTGTGATAGTTATTGTAGCAAAGGGTGTCCTAGCTACTTAAGGAATGCTTTTTCAGAGTAGACAGTAATACCCATGTGTACATTTCCCTCTGTCTTATGTTTGACAAACTTCTGAGCCACAAATATGGAAATTTCTTTCTGATGCTTAAATGAAAAGCAAAGGGTTTCTTACTAAATATGATGGTAATATCTGACCTTGTGAATGAAAATGGCCATTTCCAAAATATTGCAGAACAAGAACAGATGGACATTTCTGTGATACCAAATAGGCAATTAGCATCTTTCCCAGTAAACCAAAACTCAGTTAGAATGAAAATTGAAGAGAATAGCATGTTCATCCCTTAATATACTCACCGATAAATGAGTTTTTAAGGTTATGTCACCTAACCACATTTTCATTTAAATAAGCCTACTTTGAATGTTGATTCCTTGGTTGTGAACTGCTGTAAGGGACATGACATTGCTCTTCCAGCAGCAGTCACAATCTAGACATACTTCAGAGCTAGTATCCATATTGTAGATTCACATTTCTAAAATTCATTTTGTTCATACTAAAGCCAGGAACAAATTCAGCCATCCACTCACACAGGACTGACATGACAACTGGTGCTAATGTGGCATCTACATCAGAAACACACCCTGATTTTTGTCAATGCACAGGAACGTCTTCTGATTTTTTTTTTTAATCCATTCAATTGTGTCTGATTCTCGGCAACTGCCTGAACAAGTTCCTGCAGTTTTCTTGGCAAGATTTTCAGAAGTGGTTTGCCATTGCATTCTTCCTAGGGCTGAGAGAGAGTGACTGGCCCAGGGTCACCCAGCTGGCTTTGTGCCTAAGGCAGAACTAGAACTCATGTCTCCCACTTTCTAGTCTGGTGCTTTAACCACTACACCAAACTGGCTCTCAAATAATTTATTCAGATGATTTACTAATTCCTATTTCTTTACATAGAAATATTGTGTGAGTTTCCTCTGCAATGCCTGACCAGCATCAACCCAAATAGGTTTCATATACCCAATATTCTAGAGATGTATTTCCATGGGAAGTATGCCAGTCCTGGAAAACTACCTAGATCCATTCTTTTCCAGTCAGCAGGATAGCACAAGTTGTCTCTGAAGTCTGGAACAACATAAGAAAAAGGAGACAAGTCATGTCCACATTAGTGATTTAATGTGCCTCACAGCATCACCAGTAGCTATTGTTATAATGTTATAAAGCCATATAAAGGGAGTTAATCAAGAAGATGGAAATGGGTACTTTTCTGTTTCTTTTTAGTTAATTCCAACACTAATTAAGTGCTCCAATTTTCCAGAAACCATCCAGAGTTTCACTCACATAAAACTATTTTCCCTAGAAAATGGCCATTAGTGACTATATGGATATAATCATCTAAAACTTTCAGCTGGCTGCACCACATTTCAGACAGAGTATATCCTTTCCATCATGGGTGAGCAATATTTTAACTGCACCGGTTACCAATGACTGGAAGAATATAATTTTTACAGTAATCTGCTGGTTATTTGTAATGGAGAAAAAGGGATTTCTTCTTTATAATCAAGAGTCAGGCTACCATTCCCAACCTCACTCCCGAGAAAGTAAAGATAATGACATATTTGCAGTAGGAAGCCTTGTGTATTTTGATGATCCAAATAATAATAAAATACATGATGTAAAAATGAAAGATATTTAAGGGCTTATTTTACATGGGAAATGAGACCTACAGTCTTCCTCAGAATAACTAAAACAAGAAAAGTGCATACTATATTTCTTTTTGTTTTCAAGGTTTTATATTGTATTTATTTTAAAATTTACAGGAAGAATCCTGTCCACTTTATCAGATACCTTAGAAAGGCCATATTCCCAGTTTGGTGGCCTTTTTGATGGATTAGAAAATCAACAACCTAGTAGCTACATGTAGTCCTCGACTTACAACCATTTGTTTAGTGATCATTCAAAGTGATGATGGTGCTGGGAAAAGTGACTTACAACCAGCCCTCACACTTACAACGATCACAGCATCTCTGCAGTCACAAGATCAAAATTCAAGCGCTTGGCAACTGGCATGTATTTACAATGGTTTCAGTGTACTGAGGTCCTGAAGCCTTCCCAGCCAGCTTCCAACAAGCAAAGTCAATGGGGAAAGTCAGATTCACTTAACAAAAGTGGTGATTCACTTAACAAACGCAGCCAAAAATGTTTTGGAATTGTGAGTGACTCACTTAATGGCCACCTCACTTAGTGACAGACGTTCCAGTCCCAATTGTAGTTGTAAGTCAAGGACTACCTGTCTTAATAGCTATTTACATTAAATATATACAGAGAAACAGAATCTGTCATCTCTCTCTCTCTTTCTCATCAATCTATCTCCAGAATCTTTCTATCTTAGTTGGCCACTTTATTTGTAGATAAGAAAATGCAAAAACTCCAAATATCATCACTGATAATTTCAACAAAATATTCTTCTTTATGGATAGAAGGAAGAGGCAGAAGAAGAGGAGGAGGTAGAGTGGAACTGGATTTCTTCCCCATCAAACTGAATTGAAATAGTGTTATATATGCTGGTTAACAGATTGTCGAAGCAGTTGTTATAATTGCCCCATTTTTGCTACATAGAACTTGTCTGTCATTTTAAGGAAAACACACACACACACGTACCCCTACCTTCTTATACATGTCATCTTTTTCTTCCTGAACCTGGAGCTAATGAAGAAGTCAGGAAGAACATGTGGAAAACTTTCTATTTTATTCAACAGTTCCAGGAGGATTTTTAAAAGTTTGGCTCTTCACAACAAAAAGCCTCTTTGCTTTTCATCCTGTTCCTTTCTTGTAAGATAAAAGTCCTGCCAGCTGCACAGATGAGACACTTTTTGAATATCTATTGCAATAAGTGGAATTAACCTTTCGACCTTTGGTGTTTCTAGTTTTACTTTCTCTAACCACAAACTATCTTTTTTTTCAAGATAAAGACTGAAACCCACTCCCAGAAAAATCACAGATACTAAGTAATGTTTTACACTAACCCCAGTTTTCTAGACTTTTTTTTTTTTAAAAAAAAAACCTACTTAGAGCAATTGCAAATTTCATGTTTTATCTAAAAGTTTCTACTTTTACAGCATTAATAAATGTGACATGCAGTTCCATTGTGGCAAAAACTTAAAGATGTAATACACTGAAAAGCCAACAGATTCGCAAGTCCTTTTACCAAACGGATAAATTGAAGAATAGACCTCTTCTCCTTCTCCTTCTCCTTCTCCTTCTCCTTCTCCTTCTCCTTCTCCTTCTCCTTCTCCTTCTCCTTCTCCTTCTCCTTCTCCTTCTCCTTCTCCATCATCATCATCATCATCATCATCATCATCCCTTCTCCTTCTCCTTCTCCTTCTCCAACATCATCATCATCATCATCATCATCATCATCATCATCATCATCCCTTCTCCTTCTCCTTCTCCAAGAGTGAAGACTGAAACTCAGCTTCTGAAAAGTTAGATCCTGAGGATTTCCTGATCTGGTTAAATGGGAGATTCAAAAGCTGTTACTTTGTATCATGTTGTTAGCCTTGGGCACATTTCACGGATGAAAAAAGCCATATATTTGAGTAGGGATCTAGTCTATCAATGTAGTCATTCTGAGATCAAAAGAAGCTACTGCATGATCTAGGGAAAGGAAGTGTTTGGTTGACGGCATTGCAGATAGATGGTATGTTCATGCCCTCATGCCCTGCAAAGCAACGTTTCTTCTTTGAATCCAAACAATCCATCCTTGTCCTAAGCATCCAGGTTTCAGATAAACATAAAATACCATGGAAGACAAGATAGACTTCTGGGAACTTACAACATTACAACTATTTGGGCGAAGGGGAGGGAAGCAGTCAGTTTGCATGGTACATTGTTGGAATGTTCAGTTGACTAGAAGCTATGGAAGAATTCCACCTTCAAAATCTACTTAGTAGAATGCTACCACTTAAAGGCCCAGACATATGAACCCATGGTGGTTATGTGATTCTTTGAAAGCTTGAGCATGTCCCAGAAACTTCTAAAACTTACTATCAAAGCCTTATTTTAATGTGACAAAAGAAGAAAGTTTTTAATGACCATAATTAATTTTAACCAAATTTGAATTAACATAATGCATAACATAGATATGTGGTTTTTGTCCTGGTCCTGCTTGCTAGCTTTTAGATTTAGCCCTGAGAATGCCAGGGAAATCTTTAATACAGCTACTGGCTCAAGAAAACTTGCACACTGCATCCTTGGTTGATGATTCTAAAAGACCCTGAGAGGCCCAGGGAAATCTATACAATCAGCACCATGACCACTGACCGCCAAGGCAGTTTTGGTCAAGCTATATCTATATCTATATGATCTATATCTACATCTCTATCAAACTATGCATTTTTAATAAAGTGTATAATGGGGTATCTTATTAATATTGTAGAAAATCCAAGTCATTTACTATAACCTGGCTGTTCAATTAATATTTATAATTTACTTTAATTCTGGAATATGGGTTTAAAATAAAGTTAAAAAAAAAAGCCTAAAAACTTTAGATGGAGGATGGAAAAGAAGAAAAGAATGCAAAACGTTAAGACATTCCATTTGGACAACAGATAGATTAATCTGAAGAACTGAGGTTATCTCCCTCTGTATTTATTTGCTTTTCTTTCTTGTTTAAAAAAAAAAAATCTCACACAATTAAAATTACTGTCTTTGAAAACACAGTAGGGTAGCAATTAATTGCTTTAATTAGCTTTTCTGTTTCGGCTCCTTGAGGGTGAGGGTATTTGGCATTTCTTAGAAGCCATTCATTTGGCTTAAGAAAAATATTCCAATAATTATCAGCTTTAAAAACAAAGAAAAGAAAGGGAAGAAACTTCACAAGGAAACTTTCTCCATCAGCCATTCCACATCTCCTGCTCCTTGAAATATCACACTATGCTCTGATCACAGCAGATAGATATTTTATTTGTGATTCCAGGAAATGCTGGTTGAGCACTGAGATTGGGGGTTCTAAAATCAGACTTTTTAAGATTGCCCATGAAGCACCTGGAGGACTATGGCTGATTTCAAAGCTTAGCATAGTCAGCCCTTGATCATGGGTCTAACTTACTGGTGGAAAGCACATTTTATGAAGGCTCTATCCATTCCCTCAAAAAGCTCTACAAGCTCAATAGAATCCCACAGTAGCTTTACAAGATATTGCCCAAGTAACTTCATTAAACCTTGCCCAGTGACATTTAGCTTGCAGCAAATGTGAGGGACATTGTCTACCAAAAGGTTTTCAGACCAATCAAAGCAGCCTGCATCTTCATCTTGTTTTTCTCCAGAGGGGAATGTACTATATAGCCTCAAACAGGTCTGCTGGATGTGAGGGATGCAGATGCAATATAAGTGGATAAATGAATATTTGGCCCTACTCCCAAACAAGGTCATGTGACTGTGGTGGCATTCCCTCTTCATTTTTATCTGCCGCTGCTCTAGACATCTCTACAGTAGTTCCCTAGTAAACCAGGGTTTTAGGAGCCATATGGGATCAGGGAAGGAGGACAAGCCACTTGGGGAAATCTCATCCAGTGCCCTCTCCATCTCTGAGTTCCAGAGGTTAGGGCTTCCCCAGCTAGGCTGGGAAGTTGGGTGGAAAAAAAATCCAGGAAGAAACATACAGCAGGCTACTGGCAAGAAAACTGCATTTGAAGACATCATTACCCATATAAGTTTCTAAGACGGGAGATGTTTACATTAAGTGCCGTTGCACAACTTCTAGAAATATTGTGACCCAGTGGGAGCAGGGACTGAAAGATTTGACATTTGCAGATGTACTGATGCAGACTTAGATTCAGTTCACTTGTGCAAGTCTTGAGTCATTTCACAAATAGCATTTAAGACTTCTGAATGTGGCAGAAAGCTAAATAGACACATTCATCCTTCCAGGCAGAGACTTAACTGCTCATCTTTAAAAGGTTAGATTTGAATCTCTCTATGCATTCATGGATATAGGACCATCTCTTTTTAAAAGATGTGCTCCTCATCTGTAATAAATATCTGGGAGGCACCATGGCATATTGCCTCTATTCTGGCATTAGTTGTGCTGACCAAGTTTGACTGGTGTGCGTTAATGGGGATTGCATTTCATCAGAAATTGCCAATATGATCCAGTCCCTCCAGAAGCAGGGCAAGGATAATCTGAGTTAAGCAGTGATAAAGTGGGAGAAAATAAAACTGATCCCTAATTAAAATGAATATAGGACATTTCTCAGTTTTCTTAATCTTGAGCAAGACATTTAAAGCACCACACAGCATCATGTGCATTTTCCTTAAAGTAAATTCCTCTTCTACAGTATGATTTTTTTTTCAGCATTAAGTCTGCTATAGTGTGAGAACATCAATGATGCTTAATACACTTTGTGAAACAGTCTGAAATGTATGAGCACCAATGTAGTAATACTATACTTCAGCTGTGGATAAGAGAAGGGAGCATGAATATATATTAGAAGTCATAGCATGTGCATCATGAAATCACCCTGACACAATGGATACCAACAACATGGTGTGCATCATTTGCCCAATGATCTCATGATGTGAGATGAGATGTCACTTGCCACCTGGCCTCTTCCTCATGGAAGGGGCCCATGAATAGGGAAAAACATCAGGAAGCAGGGAGCTAAGCTTAAGGTCCTAACTTTTATCATACCTTTCGGGAACTTTTGGATTGCATTTCCCTTCATCCCAAGCCACCTGAAATAAAGCATCTACAGAGAGCAGGAATAGTTATGTCATCTTGTGTACAAGAAGCTATGGAAGTATCAAGTGGACTAGGCTATTTACTCATTGAACCCAGAAGGGATTTTCACGTATGGAATTTAAAACAGCAAATCCCTGATGAGGACTGTCTTTAACTTCTCCTGAAGGCAACGTAACACCACCAGCCCATGCACATGTACTCAACAGGAAGTATATTATGCCCAAAGCAATTATTCTAGAACTACCTCAGTGCCACTGACCTGATTTATTTATTTATTTGTGGAATCATTCTGCTGGTAGATCTCAAATCCAGAAAAGACATTATTGTCTTACTCATTTTATAAGGGCTTAAAAACTAGGACAGGTTGGATGACTGCATATGAGCTGAGCATTACACATTATCTGATGAGTCATGAATTAACAAAAAAGAATCTGAATGGGCAGGAAAAAGAAAAAAAAAATGATGACTATAAGATACTCTTGTTTCTGACATCTCTCCAGGCAATGCTTTTTTTTCCAATATAGTCCAAGAAAGGGGAAAAATGTCCTCTCAGAGTAAATGGATAGGGATGTCACAAAGTGCAGAGATCCTTTTCTGTAGCCTGCTCAGGATATGAAGAGCTGGAGAGGGCCTGCAGAAACAGGTGACCCAGCACCCTGAACACAGCCTACCAGATGTGGGCAAAGGCAGCACTTCGGAAGGTGAAGGTGAATTTGAGGTTTGGAGGTTTCTGGTTTGTTTTTGCTATAAAAGACCCCCCCCCCCCATGTTCTTCTTCCATATGTTTAGAACCACTGATCTTCCTAGGACTCCTTTGCCCCTTTCAGTGTTAATGTCATGCTCTCATCTCAAATGTTCTCAGAACACTTGATTGGACTCGCATGCATGTTTCATTCAACACATGTCTTCTCCTTGCGAGTTGAAAAGAAGGGAGAGGAAAATATCTTGGAGTGGGACTCATTTTGTTTGGACTATTGTTGAACTCCCAAGGTCATCTACAAAGAACGTTGGAGGCAGCTGCACATGCTTTCACTAACTGGCACGGGAGGGAGGGGGCATACCTGAGAGGCGAGTGGGGGGAAATTGGAAGCCACTGAAGATGTTTAATGGGAAAAAGTGCGGGCTTTTTCAATCACGACTTTTTATTCTGTACTGAATGCTACCACCATTAAAGAGGATTCTAAGTAATTACCTATGAGTCAGATTTAATGGGAAGTTGAGTATTCCAGTCATCACAGTTAAATAGCAGATAGCTACATAGACTAAGAATGGACATTTACCATTTTGGTGATCTTTCTCCTTCTCTAAAAATTGAAAACATGCAGTATCATCTGGGCCCAAATGGGTGCTTTAAACAGTATTGATTGGGTGGCTCATGCCAGGCTTAGCACCTACTGAAATCAGTCATAAATGTTGGCTGTGCCTTGCCCCCCAGAATAGTGTGAGAATTAAGATCAGCTAACACACTATTGTCTGCATCCAACCCAGAATGATTTTTGACTTTGCCAAAAAGAGTTAGAAGCCCATTTTAAATCATACATCTACTTTCGTTAGGGACAAGGCAGATAGTTCATGAAGCTTTCTGCTGATTTTTTTTCATTAGTTGTTTTTGGAAGATCCAAGAGGTCACTGAGTATTGTGGCTATTAAACATTGAATTTACCTAAATGCTTTACATTTGTTTAATCATAATAGACACCAGTCCTACCATGTAGTTCCACCTGCTAACCACCTGAATAAAAAGCAGGACCAGATATGGTTATCTTTCAGATGGGAGACCACCAGGAATTTCAGGGCTGTACGTTAGAAGAAGACAATGTCAACCTTTTTCCATAGTGCTGCTAAAAAAACACTACATGGAGGATGTTCTTCAAGGAAACTTAACCTCCTTTAGACATACATACATACATATGTGAACTGACCAGCATATCTTAGGGACACTAATTCTAGCCACTATATGGACATACAGTACATTATACTGTATCATCGAACTCTAAAAGATACTCAGTTAAGATAGTTATATTAACCTCAGGATCCCAAAGAAGATTACAACACATAACAATAAAAACTATAACAATAAAATTATTAGGAGACAATATTACCACATCTGTTTTGAGAACTCAGTCTCAAGCTCTGAAAATTGCTCTTTTCTGCTTGGGGAACTTTGAAGGTGGCTCCAGCTGATTCAGTTTCCCATCCAGAATAACATTTTTTACAGCCTTTATGCTGAACCATCTTCATAGTTTTTTGTTATCAGAATAGTGGAAGCACAGAGCAACCAAGATGTCTCTCTTACTGTAATAATTAAATTTGTACATAAATTGGTTCTGAATGTTTGAATTACATAAACTCTTCTGGAGTAACAGGTTTTCAGAGAATCAATTATTTCTAAATATTATGTGTATATTTTCATGTTAAAGTAGTTAAAGAAGCAGAAAGCAGAAACCTTTGAGCTGGGATGGAATTATTGGGAAGTGAACTGCTCTTTGTGTATGGGGTGTGTGTGTGCATGTGTGCACACATGTCTCCAGTATACACTTGCTACATGTCTGTATATTTAAGTACAACATGATGTTTCTCTGCTACTGATTAAAGCAGCAATATTACCTTCCCAGGTTCTACATGAATGCAGAGAAAAGAGAGAGGGAGGCTCTGCTGCTTTAAAGAGTTGACTTTTTAAAACAATGGCAGCTTTTTTAGTCTTACATGGAAATCTGGAAAAAAAAAAAAAAGTGGTTGCTTAAGTGGATAGCAGAGATACTGTGCTCATGCACAAAGTCCAAAGCATTTGCTGGATTATTCTTTAGACGTGCATAGTCTAAAATCTCTGCTTGGATACAACCCAAAAAACGACAGAATGATCTCAATTCGAATTCAGGGCAAGCCATCTAACATCACAGTGATCCAAATATACGCCCCAACCACAAATGCTGAAGAAGCTGAAGTAGAGCAGTTCTATGAGGATCTGCAGCACCTACTGGACAACACGCCTAAAAGAGATGTTATTTTCATCACAGGAGACTGGAATGCTAAGGTGGGCAGTCAAATGACACCTCGAATTACAGGTAAGTATGGCCTGGGAGAACAAAACGAAGCAGGACACAGGCTGATAGAATTTTGCCAAGACAATTCACTCTGCATAACAAACACTCTCTTCCAACAACCTAAGAGACGGCTTTATACATGGACTTCACCAGATGGACAACACCGAAATCAGATTGATTACATCCTTTGCAGCCAAAGGTGGCGGACATCTGTACAGTCGGTAAAAACAAGGCCTGGAGCTGACTGTAGTTCAGATCACGAACTTCTTCTTGCACAATTTAGGATCAGACTAAAGAGATTAGGGAAGACCCACAGATCAGCTAGATATGAGCTCACTAATATTCCTAAGGAATATGCAGTGGAGGTGAAGAATCGATTTAAGGGACTGGACTTAGTAGATAGGGTCCCGGAAGAACTCTGGACAGAAGTTGGCAGCATTGTTCAGGAGGCGGCAACAAAATACATCCCAAAGAAAGAGAAAACCAAGAAGGCAAAATGGCTGTCTGCTGAGACACTAGAAGTAGCCCAAGAAAGAAGGAAAGCAAAAGGCAACAGTGATAGGGGGAGATATGCCCAATTAAATGCAAAATTCCAGAGGTTAGCCAGAAGAGATAAGGAATTATTTTTAAACAAGCAATGCGCGGAAGTGGAAGAAGACAATAGAATAGGAAGGACAAGAGACCTCTTCCAGAAAATTAGAAACATTGGAGGTAAATTCCAGGCAAAAATGGGTATGATCAAAAACAAAGATGGCAAGGACCTAACAGAAGAAGAAGAGATCAAGAAAAGGTGGCAAGAATATACAGAAAACCTGTATAGGAAGGATAACAATATCGGGGATAGCTTTGACAGTGTGGTCGGTGAGCTAGAGCCAGACATCCTGAAGAGTGAGGTTGAGTGGGCCTTAAGAAGCATTGCTAATAACAAGGCAACAGGAGACGACGGCATCCCAGCTGAACTGTTCAAAATCTTGCAAGATGATGCTGTCAAGGTAATGCATGCTATATGCCAGCAAATTTGGAAAACACAAGAATGGCCATCAGACTGGAAAAAATCAACTTATATCCCCATACCAAAAAAGGGAAACACGAAAGAATGTTCAAACTATCGAACAGTGGCACTCATTTCACATGCCAGTAAGGTAATGCTCAAGATCCTGCAAGGTAGACTTCAGCAGTTCATGGAGCGAGAATTGCCAGATGTACAAGCTGGGTTTAGAAAAGGCAGAGGAACTAGAGACCAAATTGCCAATATCCGCTGGATAATGGAAAAAGCCAGGGAGTTTCAGAAAAACATCTATTTCTGTTTTATTGACTATTCTAAAGCCTTTGACTGTGTGGACCATAACAAATTGTGGCAAGTTCTTAGTGGTATGGGGATACCAAGTCATCTTGTATGCCTCCTGAAGAATCTGTATAACGACCAAGTAGCAACAGTAAGAACAGACCACGGAACAACAGACTGGTTTAAGATTGGGAAAGGAGTACGGCAGGGCTGTATACTCTCACCCTACCTATTCAACTTGTATGCAGAACACATCATGCGACAAGCTGGCCTTGAGGAATCCAAGGCTGGAGTTAAAATCTCTGGAAGAAACATTAACAATCTCAGATATGCAGATGATACCACTTTGATGGCTGAAAGTGAAGAGGAACTGAGGAGCCTTATGATGAAGGTGAAAGAAGAAAGTGCAAAAGCTGGTTTGCAGCTAAACCTCAAAAAAACCAAGATTTTGGCAACCAGCTTGATTGATAACTGGCAAATAGAGGGAGAAAATGTAGAAGCAGTGAAAGACTTTGTATTCCTAGGTGCAAAGATTACTGCAGATGCTGACTGCAGTCAGGAAATCAGAAGACGCTTAATCCTTGGAAGAAGAGCAATGACAAATCTCGATAAAATAGTTAAGAGCAGAGACATCACACTGACAACAAAGGCCCGCATAGTTAAAGCAATGGTGTTCCCTGTAGTAACATATGGCTGTGAGAGCTGGACCATAAGGAAGGCTGAGCGAAGGAAGATCGATGCTTTTGAACTGTGGTGTTGGAGGAAAATTCTGAGAGTGCCTTGGACTGCAAGAAGATCCAACCAGTCCATCCTCCAGGAAATCAAGCCAGACTGCTCACTTGAGGGAATGATATTAAAGGCAAAACTGAAATACTTTGGCCACATCATGAGAAGACAGGACACCCTGGAGAAGATGCTGATGCTAGGGAGAGTGGAAGGCAAAAGGAAGAGGGGCCGACCAAGGGCAAGATGGATGGATGATATTCTAGAGGTGACGGACTCGTCCCTGGGGGAGCTGGGGGTGTTGACGACCGACAGGAAGCTCTGGCGTGGGCTGGTCCATGAAGTCACGAAGAGTCGGAAGCGACTAAACGAATAAACAACAAGTCTAAAATCTCAGTTCCAGAGTTTAAATGTAATGGATCCAGTCTTAAGGAAGGGCTCTTTCAATCAGCAGGACTTACATTAATCATGACATTACTAAGCTCTGGATCCAATCCAATATCAATGATTGCCCTAACTTTTTTTTCTTTTTACTATAACAGTGATATGCATCAGCAATATCTATTCAGCAGTGCTGTTGTAATGTGAGAAGCAAAATTAAGAATGGGTTCATAGAAATGAATACTAAATGAAGGGTCAGTCTCATCATTCTATTTCCAGACTACATCACTTTCACATATATTAATTCATAAATCTACTCCGTCCTGTTCTGCACTGATCTTTCAAAAAAGATCCCAAGGGGGGAAAAATATTTTTTATTCAAACTGTTATGTTAAGGCAGGGATTCCCTGTTTCTAGTCTTCATTCAGTCAAGCACATTCAAGCAATACTCTGTCATCCTCTTTCCATGGAAGTTTTCTGTCTTTGTGTTTTAGGGCAATGCATGCTTTAAAAATGATTAAAGTGCTCTGGAAGTCCATTGGAGAGACTCTGTTTCATTGAAACAATCCAATTTTTGTCAGGCTTCCTTGTAAGTCTAAAAAGATGCCTTTAAAAAGTAGGGAGGGGTGTTTCAGAGAATCTGCTCACATATATGGCTTCTAGCTTCTCTGCAGTACAGCAACTAATGAGCTTCCTCTGTAGGCTCCTAAGTATAGTATGTGGTTAAGTTTCCCTAGAATGCAGAAATTGTATGCCCAACAATAATGCTATTTTAATAATAATTTCCCCCTTTAAGCTTTAAACATGAAAAATTACAATTTTGAACTACCTTTGATGCTTTCTTGCAGACTGTAATCAAAACATGCAGCTTCAGTTTTTGCACTTTGTGCTAAACAATTATATTACAACAATACATATTACTTTCAGGCACAAATTATCCTACTTTGGACACATTACGTGAAGACCTAGCTTTCTGGAGAAAGTTGTGATGCTTGGAAATGTGGAAGGAAAGAGAAGAAGAGGATGCAAGGTGGATGGACTCAGTTACAGTGGCATTGGGGGTGCAATTGGATATGCTGAAGGACCAGGTTAGGGACAGATCATCATGGAGAAAATCGATCTAAGTGGTTGCTAAGAGCAAACAGTGACTTGATGGCATATAATCAATCAATCAACAAACCAATCAATTGACCAATCAGTCAAAAATGCATTACTGTCCCACACATAGACACAGAAACACTTTGAAGGAGATTTTTTTAGATTATCCAATAAAGTAGGAGCATGTATTCATATTTCTCTGCTTTCACATGTACCAGTATTTTTGATACCTTAGATATTTCCAGGATAGAATCATTCTGGAAAAGCAGCTTGGTTGTCCTGAACTTTCAGTATGCATACTTTGTAATTGCGCAATACATTTATTCAAGCCAGTTCATCCTTTGAAATTAACACTTGTATGATCTGCAAAGCTCAGTTTCTTTTAAACTGGGGTTTGCATATATGCTATAAGTCGTATGTATGTTCTATGCTCCACAATATGTCTATGTTGTCTTGGTGTATTATGCGCACTTGGCCCTTTAGATCAATGGTTTATAGTTCAATACATTGTGAGAATCCAAAAAATGGTTAATTCAGAAAGCAAGTGGAATATGCAAACCAAATCATAATATAAGAAACATGGATGTGATATAGCTAACCCATTTGGTAAGTGCTATTGATTTTAAAGAGAGAAAGCTAAGCACATGTTTATTTGTTTCCCCCCAATATGTATGGTTTACATGGTCTGCTTTCCACCATTACGGTTTAATTTAATTACGTATAAAATATATGTTGAACATTAGTTGGGGGAAAAGGAACTAATCACTAAAAACATTTTCTCCCTCCCTCCCTCTCGCTCTTTCTTTTCAAAATCTTACAGATTATAATTTTTTAAACATGAATTAGCTCCACTTAAGAACAAAACAAAGCAAACAAAAGCAGGCAGATGTTGACAGGAAATACATCTGGTTGCTGAAGAAGAAGCACAGAACTGCCAAATGTAGTTGCAATTTATTATTTCATAAATGGGATTCAAAACAAGGCCCTAATCTGCAAAGTGCAGCAAAACGTGTAGCTCCAATTAATCAACAGATTGTAACAATATTTTAACAATATATATATATTGTTAAATATATATATATATATATATATATATATACAATATACAATATATTGTATACTGTATATATATATACAGTATACAATATATATTATATATATATATAATACCTTACACCACATTGCTTCCATTAATAATTGGGCTTTAAAATGTTTTTTTGCTCCTCCACTCAGTATATATTTATACTTTAATTAATGACAAATTGAGGATAACAAACTAGCATCTGCAAATCCAGCCCCCAAAGGATGTATTAGGCCCTTAGTGACCCTGATGAATTTTAATCAAGGTGTGCCTAAAATAACTGTTATTTTTTGAATAGGCAAAACATTATCCATTGGTAGGCTATAGAGGTAAGCAACCCTTATAGAAAAATCCTATAACATCTTACTCCCACCCAGCTTCCAGATATACCAGGTTAAGCCTAATACTCAGATTGGTATGACTTTTGGGGAAACATGAAGTCATTATCATAGATAATTTTCCCATTGCCATCCTGGTACTATTCTAATAAAGAATAAGCTATTGTTTGAACAGGCTATTGTTTGTAGATAAAGTCTTCTGGTGGCTCCATGGATTCACCCATGTATATTTTTTTATAGTAATGTGAACGTGGCTTGCCATTACTGCCTTCTACGGTGTGTGTGTGTGTCTGCATGTATGTTTGTGTGTGTTTCAACTTTGCAATCTAGCGCATTGGGCTGGAATTCCTGGTGGCCTCCTATCTCCTAACCAGGCCAATGTAAATTACAGAGACTATTAAGATCAGGTCCTTAGTAAAGGATACTATGCTAAACACTCCAATGAGATAGAATCCCCCCCCCTTTGGCTAGATATGTGCAACTCACACCTCCCCAGCTTTTAAAGATCACATAAAAAAATGTCCCTCTTCTTCCAGCCTCTATTGAAGAAGGAAGTCTTCCTGCTTGGCAGAAGAATCTTGATGAGGGAATTCCTCCCTTATGTTTAATGAAAATTCACCATCGCCTTTCTCACTCCAAATTTTCTCAGTTTATGCAGTCACCAAAGTATCATTGTATAAATTGAGCAAGATGTGTTAGATACTTTGTAGAGATTTTTTTTAGGTTAAAGATTTGCCAGTGTGCAGAATCAATGGTGATTCTTCCAACATAATCTGTTATAACTATAGCACAGAGCAACAATAATATAACCGTCTTAACTGAAATCCTTAAATCACAACACAAAAGCTATTCCTGTAAGAATGTGTATAATACCAAATGGATTTTGACATTATATCTTGATTTCCTCAGAAAATCAGACTTGCTATCGGCTTCTAATACCGTATTATAAAATTATACATTATTAAAAGTATAAATCTATTATAAAATATAGATTTAGCTACATTTCTTCTCTCCTGCCTTTAATTACTTTGGGTTGCTATGTCTTACTCCTTCAGAGTGCTTTATATAACTTAATTTCTGGTAACTACTTGCAAAAATCCATGTTGTTTACTTGAGATGACAGCAAACATTTTGGCCAGAAATGGACATAGATACATTAAAATTATTGTTAAGACTAAAAAGTAGGCATAAAATACATTAAAACTGCATAACAATAAAATTAATATAATAACAACAAGAAGAAGAACAACAACAGTGGCAATTTCCAAGATTAGCGCTAATCTCCAGTTTTAGGTGAGATGAAAAGAACAACTAGAGGTACAAAATTGGTTACCCTGGAAAGATACATTGGAGTCCTGCTCAGGTAGAAGAAGTTATAGATAAGGACTGTGATGTCCACCAGGGTAGTTCTTCAAAATGGGATAGATGACTGTCATCTCCTGGCATTTTCAAACCCTAATGGGAAGAGGATCTTCAATGAGAGATCTCAAAACTGGAGTTTGCCATGAGCTCTTGTTAACCAGAGGATTTGAAATGGTCTCTGAGAACCAGAGAAGCCACACCCACAGAGGAAAAAACAACAACAATTTCAACAAGAAATTAAGGAGATAATACCAGACTTGGACCCATGGAAACCAAATCTGTCTGACCATGAGGGAGCATTCTTGATGCATCTTGGAACTGCAAGGATAGCTGCTATGAACTTGGACTGGACAGCTTCCAGGGTATTAAACTTTGTGAAAGTGCAAACCTGAACACCATAAAGAATCTGAGAAATAACCTTAGCAAGAAAGGCCTTTATCTGTTTACTTGAGAACAAAATGCCATTGGTTTACCACTGGATTCTTCTGAGATTCTTTTTTTCCACTTCTTAGTCTTGCCTACATGTCTGAAGTTTCCTGGCTTTTTTTCATTCAAATGTTTGCTAGGTCCAAACTCTCAGAAGAGTCTGGCCAGATGTTGCCAAACTGGATAGCCACTAGAAAAACAAATAGACAAACAAAACCTTTTATACACAGTTAAGTAGACCACTCTGACAAGACAAGATATGGTGGCCTCAAACCAGTCCACAAAAAGTGATGGCGCTGTACAGACACAAATACTCAGCAGATCCTATATATCTTCCAAGAGTGCCCCTGGCCAGTGTCACCCATTCCCTTTGGTTGGATTTTCCAAGAACAGAGAGTTTGTAAATAGTTTAGAAGAATAATCTAAGGCTGAATTCCCTGCCCTGGGCTGAGATTCGTCTCTAGCTTCCAAAGATAGCATCTAATCAACACTATACCCTCTGGAATGGTCCTTTTGTCCCATAGACATGCATATACACATACACTGAAATTTAAGGAAAAAAAAATGCAGAATTAAAGGCTAATGTACTATGTTCTTTGGATTGCTATGTTTAATTCATCTATGCATGGTATGGATATTCTCATTATTGTTCTAAATAATTATTTCATTGCAGAAACCTGCTATTCTTCTCTTTTCATTTGTGCAAATGAATTACACAAGCTAATTATGCATTGTGCAAAACTAATAAAAATCCCTTTTATCCACCTTAAATGTGAGGTTTTCTCATTTAAGTTTGAGTCATAGGCTTTTGCTCATTTCTTTAAAAAAAAAACCTCTGTAGAAGTGAGATGTGAAAGAAAACTTAAAAAAAACAATCAAAGACATTTGGGTTTGATTAACTACAAATACAATTATTTCTAGTGAAGTCTGAAAACCTAGAGGAATTCAACAGAGATGTAATTTCATATGTCACAGCAAGTGATAGCATTTAGCTGACCTTGACTGATCTTGAAAAATAGTCAATGGGCCAGACCTGTTTTATACTCTGGGGCTGTAGGGTAGAGTGAGAACCTGTCGGGGCATTGTGGAATTAGTCAATGGCAAATTACATCCGTAGCATGCAAAGGAATCTACCTGGAGGTGTCTATGAAGTCACTGTTTGAGATAAAAAGACCGTGACTTTTAATGTAATGAGGACCTAGCCTATTTCATATGTTACAGGATATATTACTTAAGGTGTAACCTGCAAAACTAGGCACAGAGAGAAATTATACTTGTTTAAGTTTGGAGGGGGGAATCTTAACTGGCATTCTGTATGTGGAAGGAAACAAGAAATAAAGCAGAAAACTTGGTCAATACCTTCTCAGACTATTGTGGGAGACCCAATGATCAAATGGTCCTGACATGGTCTTTTTCTATTGCCCAACATATTTTTAGTAGTTGGAAATACTCCAGTATATGAGCTGTCACTGGCTTCACACCTCAATACACCAAAGATGCTGATTTAATATTCAGGAAGTTTGTATTTGAGAAAATGGCAAAGACATAGTTCTCCTATCTCTGGTCATGATTTAAATTAGAACCTATTTGTTTCAATAGGAACTAAGTTTGTTTTTAACTGATAACATATGGTACCAAAACTTGTGGTACCACAACTTGTATTTGAGGAGAATATTTGCATTTTATGCACCATATAAAAATGGTGCACAGCTTTAAACAGATGATCCTCAGCCATACTGTGTGTGTGGAAGGGTCTGATTCCCCCTCCCTAAAATGTTAAAAAGTAAAGGTGCATAATTCATATCAATGAAATGGATTATTAATCATTTTAATGGGAATAATTGTGTGAATAATTGGGAGCTGAATCATTGCACATGATCTGAAACATGGAGACTAAGTAATGGGTGCCATTTTTGGTAAAGCTTCCCTGGAGGTGTGATTTTCCTGAGAAGACAGTTCATTGTATTCAGTGTGATTTGCTTGTATTAACTGGATTGCATTGTATATGAAAGTCCCTGGACAATGACGTTTCCTGTTAATGGTATACTGAATAAGTTTTGCCATTTTTCATGCAGATTCTTAAAGCATTGCTATGCATAACTTCTCAATACAGTTAAAAGTAGTTTCATGAAATCAATTCCACAGGAAGGCTAAAAGTACTTTTATTGAGATTGGTTACAATAACCTCATCTTGCAAGTCTGAGTGTGCTGGACCTCCTTCTCCTTCTTGTATTTCACTGAATTAGGGAGCATCTGAGCCACTTCCAAATGTTATTCAGCCATTCTGGACTTAAGCTATGCTTCAGACCCATTTGCCTATCAACAGCTGCTGCATATCTCTATCAAAGCCATCTTCCTATCCTCCCCAGGAGGGGATAAAGGTTGCTTTCTTTTGGAGGGTGGTGCAGTCTGCCTCTGTTTATTGTTCTGATAACTTCTATTGCTTTTGTAAGTGAGAAATAACTCTCACATGGTGGGAGACCTTGAGATCAGCCAAGATCACCTAAATGCTGCCACCTGGCTGAAGTCCTTACTGTGAGTTCCCTAATGAATTAATATACTGCCTTCCTCCCCACTTCTTTCTTTTTGGCTAGGATGATAGTGTCCTGATAAATCTGGAAATGCTAACCCTTGGATAGGAAATTCTCCCTTGAAAACAGCCCACCCACCCAATTTAGCTGCAGTTGTTCAAAGCTATCAAACTTTTCTTTTGCATCCCTTGATGAAAAGCTGATCAGATGGATTCACCAAAGCATCAGTATGTAGACACAGATGAATTCTGAGCCAGTCCAGAGTGAGGAAAAAGAATCACTCATCATTAGTCATGACCAGTCTAGAATTTGATCAAAGATTCATGGGGGTTTCCACTATTTACACACACAGAGAGAGAGAGAAAGGTGGAAAATGAAGAAACTTCACATGGAAGCCTGGGGGGCAGGACACAATAAAACAGAGCACCAGAGAACCAAGATACTCCAACACATTAACATAATCTCACTCAAGGGACACACACTCCACTTAACAAAAAGACTGGTGGAAAAGGCTGTTTAAAGCCAAACAGGGTTGGGGATACTCAAACCTCTAGGGTTACTATTCAAGGGAAAGTAGGAGAAGGAAGAAGATGGTCCCTTGAAAATATAGCAAAATCAAGGAAGAAAGAAAGAAAAGAAAGGTATTATGTTACTGCAGATATTGATTCTACCTGCCCACCTAAAGAAACTGGTACAAATGTTTGTCTTTCCATCGAAGAAATTCAGTGAACTCGTTTTCTCAATATTTCTTTCCATTAATAGACTGAAGAGCCCCTGCCCCCACTGCCAGTTCTTTCAGGCAAGGGAAATTGGGAAGTCAACTCAAGTAAACCCAGAGCAAAGAATGCTCCACAGTATATTTCATCTTTTCATTTCCCATTTCCAGCAGCAGATCTTCTGCATGTGTTAACCAAGTAATTCATCTAGAAGCAAATTACAACCTTGTGGTTTGCTTGTTTTGTTTTGTTTTTTAAAAACATTCCCATATTCCCAGCCAAGAGAGAATTCTTTTGCTTTAAGGATTAATGCCTTTGGTTATATTTCCTGACCAGTTCCTTCGGGTCTGCTTGTCTGATTTAAACAAGAGCTGATGCTGTTAGTTAAGTACTTTATGCATTAGTGATTGGGCTGTACCCCATGAACCGTTGCCAGGTAGATAATGGAATTACCAATCTCTGTCTTCCTGTGCTTCTGGCTTAACCTTCGACCACATAGGTGACAGCAATCTGTTTCCCCAGAAAGAATTTTGCTAGCCAGCACGTTGGTGAAATACAGCAGAAGAAGTAGCTTCGGGCCCCATGCCGATACTTAATTTCACCTGCCTTGCCTGGGGGAATAGAAAACAAAGTCATTCTGGCCTGCTACTTCCTCTGTGGTTTCCTCCATGTCATTATCTTGTAAGAATTGCATTGACCTTTTGCTTTTATTTAAGTTTAGCTTTGTATGGCTGTGGGCTTGAAAATGAGACTGCAGTCAGATACGAGCATACAGACCAATGTGTTGATGAACAGTATTGACACAATGGCTGAATTTCTACTTTTTGTGGTCTCAGAAGGAGCATATCAAACCGAGGCAAGAATATACACCAAGCCCTCCTGAAATGTTGTTGCAATCCTGTCCAGTAATAGATATTCAGAAATGGATTCAAATTATCTCCAGTCAGATTTCTGAATGACTCATGTAGGGGTGGTTGATTCGAATTGACTAGGGCTGCATCTTTCAGAGTCATAAAGATGATCAGAAAGCAACAATCCTTTGAATACTCACTTTAAAAAAAAAATGGTGATGCAGTCTTCTAAATAAATAAATATTAGTCAGATTCAGTTACAAAGTGATTGAGAAATGCATGCTTGAATTAAAAAAAAATTACAAATGTGCATTTTGTAAAAAGAATTATTGGTATATTTATATTTATGTAATGATCTTCCGATTTGGTTTATTTATATTTTAAATTTATGGATGCATCATCTAACTGATGTCCCAAGTCAACCAGGATGATGTTAAAAAAAAAAAAGTGTTCCTGAACACATTAGGAATGAAAAAGCCATGCACAAAATGACAAGATAACAGCTAATGATGCTGAATCTGCCAGATGAGCCAGTATACTTTTGAGCTTATCGTGGTTCTCACATGAATTTCACAGTATTAAAAAAATGCGAAAAAAAGTGAAAAATATTTATGTTATAGGATCCTGGAAAACTGGAGCACTATATCCATCCTCACACAACATATTGATATTTTTATTCTATTTTTCCCCGTATTTATTGATTCATCCTCATCAACAACCCAGACCTCCCATGAGTTTCCTATTGATTGGGATTTCCATTCAAAATCTTTTCCAGGTTTATGCATGTGTGGCAACACTTTACAACAAAAGCATTAATAAAATCTCCATGTTCTAAATGTCACTGCAGCGATGCAGCAGCTCAGTGTTTCCACCAAGTTGAGCTTGGCTCCTGGTGACTTAATGGTTTGGCTCTGACTTCTTCTGAGATGATTTTTCAACTTCTCAGACTAGCTTATAGACCTGGGATGGCTTGGCATCTCTCCTCCAAGCACTAACCCTGCTTAGCTTTTCTGAGATCAGCCGAGGTGAGCAAGGTGCTCCCAGATGCTGTAACTCAATAAGAGAAGCACAGTGGTGAAACTAAATAACATTTTTTTGGAAGGGAGGAGGTGTTAAAATCCATCTGCTTTTTTTGCCTCTCCGTTTGACCTCTTCTTTTGTTCACTTCAATTTTAATGGATTTTCCCTGAAAACTCAAGTCCTGCGAGAAATCTCTCAAGTCCCAAGGCATAAGGAGATAGGTCTTAGGATCCCTTAAGCACTCCTGTGTACAAACATTTTTTCTTCCCCCCACATAATTACTCGGAGACAGAATTACTGATCTGTTTTATAAGAGAATGGCATGACATGGATGAATGAGATAATGCATGCAAAATCTTTCAATACATGAAATGTCATGTACATTTCAATTTAGCTGTGAGCATGGTGTAAAGTTCAATATTATTATACATTTGGCTGCTCTTTGTATATGAATGCATACGTCATATGCAGCATATACATACAACCCAATTATTTCAATCATTTTCTTGCTTCATCTTTTTCTTTCGTCTATGATCATTATCTCTAGAAAGTTCCCAATGAAAAATGGGTACAATAGACAATTTTAAGCATGGTAATACTCAGTTGAAGGTGAAAAAATATGATCTGCAGAGAAAGCATTTTTTTTTAATCCATTCAATTGTGCCCAATTCTCAGAGACTGCCTGGAGAAGTCCCTGCAGTTTTCTTAGCAAGGTTTTTTAGAGGTAGTGTGACATTGCTTCCTTCCTAGGGTTGAGAGGGTGTGACTGGCCCAAGGTCACGCAGCTAGCTTTGTGCCGAAGGAAGGACTAGAACTCAGCCTTAACCAAGATGCCAAAATGGCTCTCAAGAGAGAGCATGCCTACTTCTTAACAGATTTCCACCCACTCAGTGAAACATTTTCTGCTGCAAATTCCATACAAGAGTATAAAACAAATACCTTTATGGGGATTGTGTGCTGTTCTTCCATACTCATAAAGCACCTGTCGTCTCTTTCTCTCTTTTCTAATCATAGTCCTTTTTTCATATTGTCTGACATGTAAAGGGATGGTTGAAAACCAAAGATTTCCTGGTTTTAGGCATACACTGTTTTCATGCCTGCATGGCTATGCAAAACATTTGAAAGGGATGCTTTGCAAAACATGTTATTGCTGTCAGCACAAGTGTGTACATGGACTACTTGCTTTGTAGGCAGAGTGTCAAGCCCCATGTGGATGGCCAACTCCAGAAGCAGGAAAGACACAAATTTCAGGAAGATATATTTGATGATAGTTGCGTGAAAGCATAACCTTGAAAACTAAGTTCCAAGCAGACTTAGAGCAAACCAATTAAGAAAGAGTCTCTTTGAAATGTTTCCTTTCCATGTTTCCACCTCTGGAATGTGGTGCCTTTTCTCACACCCACTGAATGCCTCCTCCACCTGATGCTCACAATCTCTCACACATGCCATCTGCAGGAAGGTCAGAAAAAGTCAAGAGGGTGGCCACATCCTCACAGTTGAAGCCCCACCCCCTTTTTACATGTTCACTCTTGCTTGAAGGTGGATAACATGATTGTTATCTATGAACATACATATACCTGCAGGTAGCTGCGGAAGACTTCCAAAATCTACTCCACCTTTCACTTTAGAGCTTTAAAGCGTGTCTGCTTTGCTTGCACAAATATGACTGACACAGCTCCCCTTTGGAATAACCAGGGTGAGGATTAGAATTAATAAGCAAGCAAATAAAAATATATTCTAAATTCTCAGTAATGAGTCAAATGGTGCCCTGGTTTAATAAAGGTCATAATGACAGTGGAAGGTTAAAGGTAATCCAAAGATAAAAGTAATTTGGGTTGCAAAATGACAATCTATATAAGCGAAGGAAATGTACATAGACCAAGAATGTTGTCTGCCACTTCTCTGGGACTCAGGAATAGCCATCTCCTCAAAACTCCTTGAGTGGCCTCAACCAGGTGTGCACCAGCCACAACATTCACTGTTGGTTCCGTCATAGGATATTGTTATGCTATGCAGATATTTGCTTCCTCTCGCCTGGGAATGACATTCCCAGGAGGGAGAGTTGAATGGTGCCAAACAGCTGCAGACACCTGCAGGCAATACATCCTCAGCAGTGTGTGAGCACATTTTCAATTGAAAGTGACATTCTTGGTGGGGGAGAGGAACATGCAGAGACAGATGTGGGTGCAGGAGGCAAACCTTCCCCAATGTAGCAAAGTGTCATGTTCACTGATTCAATGTAGTTTATACATTGTAACATTTCACATGCCATGGCGCTGACGCGTGTTTCTGTTTGGAAGGGAGCTGCTGCCGGACCTTGTGCCAAGCTCCGTATGTGAAATCAGTACAATGGAATGTGTTTGGGTTATGTTATCTGCTCAAAGACCTTTCCTGCAGACCATCAGAAACCATTAGGAGCACCTGGGATTGTGGACTTGAGAAGAGTCTACGGGGGGAGGGATCTCATTTGCACCGAGGGATTTTAGTTTGAATTTGGCGCGCTTTCATCATTCTCAGCTTTCTCTGTGATCCTGCATACTATTCTTTAATAAATCAGATATCTTTGAATTCCTGCTCATGAGTCTGATGGTGTTTTAGAATAGGCAACCATTACACAAAGCCAGTGGGGATACAGAAAACAATGGCCAACATGAAGCAGCAGAAATGTCTGGTGTGTGCACACTGCTGTCTCTCAATGAACTCTCTTAACTGTGACAGGGGCACATCTCTGAAAACACCGCACACATGGGGAAAAAAAAGCAAAGCTCCCAACAGTTGATCCTTTTTTGGATTTCTACAGATAGGACCCTATTTGTTTCATCTGCTGCAGGCATTTGACTGCCAAGTCTGCATCTCTTGAATGTCAAGCCATTCAAGAGATGCTCTTGAACGTTGCTCTCATTGTTTGGAAATTATTTCATCTAGTCAAACAGTGGGAAAAAAAAGTCATGGAACTTTGCTTTTATACATGACAACTGCAGTGAGATTATTATATGCAGAAAAGTGGAAAGACTCAACATCACTCACAATGGAGGAATGGTTGGTGAAAATGACAGAATTTGCAGAGATGGGTAAATTGACTTCCTTAATTAAAGAAAAGACAATATCTACATTTATTGCTGACTGGAAGCCCCTTATAGACTTTTTGCATGAAACAGAAAGAAAATGCACTTATGACTTGTGGTTTTGATGATTAGAAAAAAATAGATAATTGAAAAAAGAGAGTTGTTTTTTTAACCATAGCATAAGAGGTAATTCTGTATTTGTAATTATACTTGCTGTGAAGGAAATCGGAAGCAACTTCTTTCCATTTCTTTTTTTTTTTTTTGCACTTTTGACTTTTTCTTTGTTCTTTCTCTTTTCTTTTTACTTTGTATTAGTTCTTGTTAGTTTTTTACCTTCTGTTTAAAAATCTTAATAAAAATTATACATAAAAAAGGGAAGCATTTCATACAGTGATCCCTTCATAATTGGTTCATTAAAGCAATGTATAGGTTTGGGATCTCTCTCCTGTACTGAAAATTGGGTCAGTCTTCATTTAGTAAGGAAGTACAAAAGTCCTCCCATGTGGTCTGAAGGATGAAAACATTCTTGCTAGAAATAGGATGTTCCTTTATTTAAAGTGTGGATGACATTAATGTAAATGTTGCAGTTTGTTATTTACAGACTGGATGTGGCATTTAGCTCCCTGGGTTTCATTTTCTTTAAAGTGTATTTACTAAAAAAGAAGTCTCCTAAGAAAATACATACTTCAGCCCACCTTTAAGGGGAGTTGAGTGAGACACCATTTTTATTTTTCTGTCAGAGGAGACGTTCTGTAAACTGAGATATTTATTTGGTGGGAACGTTGCCATGCAATATTTTTTCTTTCTTTTTCTGACAAAGCAGAAATTGCAAAATGACATCCCTTCCACATCAATATTTCTCAATCAACATCATCATCCCCATCGAAAATTCCTAAATGGTATTAATCTTAGTGATATGGATTCAGGTCAGAACAGCGCAAATTAATCTAATGCCCATTTTCATTACAATCTGGAAAAATGTTCTTATTTGAGATATTTTATGCACTACTCATTGGATCATAAAAATAGGGCCAATAATAATGATTAATTTTGACTGCTAGAATAAAACTGGTCAATAAAACTAATTTGAAGCTAATCTAGATGCAAAGTGTGCTGAAAATGGGCACAAAGTGTTTTACAATAATCCTCTTTGACTCTTAAAACGGCGGCATTACATTTTCCTCTTCTGAACTCTATTTCTATAGCTCATTCTTTGGAATGAAAGTAAAATATCATTTAGAGGCCTCAAAAGACATCTTTATTTAGGTGAAGTGCTGAAATTTAGGATAAATATAGGATTATTGTAGCCATATATTTATATTGATGTTTCTAACACATTCTATCTCAGCATTACAAAGCTGTAGGTCTCCAGATGCTGTTTGACTACACTGCCTCTTATCCCTCCTCAAGGTTTCTAAGGTAATAGAAAATAGACTCTGCCAATCCATCAACATCAAAGGATTCAAGTTTGTTATTGGTTTAGTTGCAGTTTATATTTATGTTCTTTCTCATCATGGTAGTCCTACTTAGGGATTGCTCTAAACCATAGCACAGCAGTAGGTCCATGTAGAGACATCCTCTTCATCTAAGTGGGAGAAGGTAATAGGCTAGGCTCCTGAGTCATTATAGAGACTCTCCTACCCCTTTCTAAAGAAAATGACCTTTCCTTGTCCCCATTCAGAATTCAAAAAAAAAAAAAAAATGAGCAGAGAAACTGATTGTACAGCCACCATTCTGCCATATCAGACCAGAAAATCTCTATCATAACAAGGTTACTGAATTTGAATAGATAAAGGAAGGTGAGATTACCTGATACCCTTGATATCCTTTAGCTGAAAGAAGAGCAGCTGAACTTCTACCTCATTTCTTTTAGTACAGTTGCTCATGAATTCAGGCTAGTCCAACATGTGCAGCCTTAACTAGAAGCTCATAATCAAGCAATCTTGATCAAGATGCTTGAGCCTACTGTGGCATTTTAGATTGATAGCTCCCTTCCTTTTTCTTTAGATCTCTTTTCCTGATTTGCTAAGTCCTACTGAAAATTGTCCATCTCCCCTGAAGCCAAAATTACACTGTTTCTGAAATAATCTTCAGTAGTTATTTATTTTTTCAATAAATTCCATTTCTGTTCAAGCCCTGGTATGTGCTTGATAGCACCCAAAGTGGGCAGTATACTATATAAAGTACCTGATTCAACTATCCTAGCTGCTTGGATCCCCCATATTTAATTTCAAGAAAAAGGTTATGTGCCAGGTCTACCAGGCACCATTATGCCTATTTAGTGAGGGGGGTGGTTATCTGCAGCCATCACAGAAACAAGCTCTGTTTGGCAGTAGGGTGGCACCTAAATCAAACAAATAAAACATTAAAAAAAAAAAAAAACTGGCAGTCCTGGCTGATCTTACCTGGGCTTGGAAGCTAAGTAGTGTCAGGCCTGGTTAATATTTGGGTAGGAGATCACAAGGAATTCCAGCCCAGTAAGCTAGATTGCAAAGTTGAAACACATGTGTGCATGCACATGTGCACACACACACACCCACACACACACCATAGAAGATGATAATGGAAAGCCATGTCCACTGTGTTATAAAAATTTATACATGGTTAAATCCACAGACTTACCTGAAGACTTTATCTACAAATAATAGCCTATTCAAGGATGGCAATGAAGAAATAATTCCCCTTAGAGACTTGAAATGGTTATTATATTCCAAAACACCACAGAGAAAGAATTTAGGAATGTGCTTGGTGACATGGGACCCAAAGCAGGATTGTAATACTATGAATGGTGCTTCTTTCTGCAGTGGCTACATAGAATCAGCCTCCTCATGATTTGGATGAAAATATTGCATTTGGATGAAGAAGATCCAAACAACCAAGTGGTTCACTGGATGAATGTAGACCAGCCTGGCTTACATGGTTGTTGCTGTGGCCCTAAGATTAAAGACGAAGTCCAGGTAAGCTACCTTGAACTCTTTAAAAAAAAGTTGGCTATAATACAAGAAATAGATAAAACAAATAATCACAGTAAGAACCAGATGGGTTATGTCACTTTTAAACCTGTTCTGTGTAGGACTGTTTTCAAAAAGCCTTTAGAAGATTCAAGTGGACTAAAATGAATCATCAGTTCTGGTCTGTTCACAGGTATGTTTCTGTAGGAGCATCTTACAACCACTGAAGATCAACTGCAGAAGTTCTCAACACCTGCATGACTCAGAAGCATATTTGATTCTCATTTAAATCATACCCAATTGTTTTGTGTTCACAGGTCTCTGAAGTTTATGATGACATTCTTCAGTGCAAAATTGGTCTATGTTTGATTAACAT